>NW_028289024.1:600000-829923 GCF_059628265.1 Tinamus guttatus
CTTTTAGAGCCACTGGGAAAAAACATGCATTCTTAGAGTTCATTGAAGGATTAATTTCTCTGTTGGGATTCTTCTTCCTTCATTATGAAGCCACATACTGGAATTACCTTACCATCTTTTTCCACTTGGAAGGAAACTTGAATGACTAGCTCTAGCGGAAATGCCTATTTTGGAATAGGTGAGTCCCAACAAACATGAAACCTTATATCAGAAGCCCCCAAATCTGTGCAGTTTTCCTGTTCCAGATCACAAGATATATATCTATAGCACAGTAATCCCATATCTGACTGTACACCAAAAGTCCTTCCATCACCACCTCCACGTCTGCTTGAAACATTTACCTCCATTCCCAGGGCAAGAAGGATTATGGAAGCAACCCAGCAGCCTGACTCATTTCCTTCTTTATATGGGATTCTCAGGAAACAAACCTGGAAATATCTCCAAGGAATTTACAGTCCTTCACGCATCCAGGCTCTTGTTCTCCTGCTGAGCCATGCTTGAGCTGAATAAAGCATGTTTAGGCCGATTTTTTTTACACTTGATTGCTTGCAGAGCAGCTTTTAGCAGCTGCACACAATAACCCCTAACCTCTGCTTCATCTGCTATGCAGGGTCCTGGATTTAAATAATGCATATGCTAATTAAATTAGGACATAAAGTTTTTGGTTAGATAAGTGACAAAGCTGAGTAATTACAATGGCATACCAAGGACTTTTTATTGACCCAGCATGTAATAGGTGACTCTATCATGCGGATATTTCCCTTGCATCCAAGCTTAGGGGTTTTCTGGAAATGTAAGAATTTTGGCCTGCAGACTCCACAAGCCTGTACATAGAGACTGTAGAATGGGACCTACTCATCAGGGAAAACACAGTCCTTCCTGGGCAAGAAGAGACTCTCTGATTAGGTGAGATCAGTCCAGCAGGTGATAGAAAAGGTTCAGACCAAGGATTCTCCTTCTACTTGAGTCACCTATCATGAAAAGCAGAGGTGTCCTAGGTAGATGTGACGTGAGGAGAAGAAACATTAATGGCTTAATGTTAAGGGTTAAGGCCTGATAAGCAAATGGATAAGCTTTTGGAAAGGCCTTAAGATGGACTGGATTTTCTGTGTCAGATCTCCTTCCCTCAGTTCTCACTGTTAATTAGCGTAACATCTTTTTGGCAGATTTTATTCAATCTATTTCTCTTCTCCTGTGCTTTTCTCATACCGCTCCTTACATACCTTCTTTACTTTCCTGACAGCTCAGCATTGTTTTTCCCTCTGATGTCTGAATAAATAACAGTTACAATCCTTTAAATATCAAGGCAGAGCTGGGAAGCAAAAGAAGGAAAAGCAAATTAAATCAGTTATACCATTTATAGCTGATTTACACATCAGCTATACAAATCAAAACAAATCAAGGAACAAGGCACTGACCATTTCCATACTCTTTTTTTGGTCAATTTTCATTTCTCTATGCAGAAGCTATCGAAATAAAATCTGCACTAAAGGAGCTTCCAGCACAGATCAAGTCCAGTTTTCTTTGTTGGCTCTCTGAAGAAATAACTGGCACTTCTTCCTCTGCCGAGCTTGCAAGCACCATTGGGCTGATCCTGTTAGAATTCTTTTTCCATGTATCCTGAAAGAATGGATTTAGGCAATTCACTGCAGCGTATTCATTTCACCAGATGCCAGGTATGAAATGTGGGCAGCCCTCTCTATACCAAAATGTAACAAAATGCAATCTAGTGATTCAGATTCTGTAAATGCCTGTCTAGTTCTCTGTACTGTCACACATCTCTTTAGGGACTTACAAAAATCCATTGGTTTATCTTTGTCTCACCTGCCTTGGATGTCTAAGTATAAGCTATGTACTCTCTTTATACCTGAAGTAGAGTCTACATTTCTACATGACAAGTACTACCTAACACAGATTTCTTTTTGCAGGGGTCTTGCTGGAATGATAGCAGTGATATAACTGTTCTCTTCTAAAGGATGGGGAGCTAGGCCAAGAAGCGGGGGTTATAAGTGTGAATCTTATCATGACATCCCAGTCCAGTTCAAGGAAGTTGTTCAGAAAGGTCCTCTCTTTCCTGTCATCTGCTGGTTGATGCTTGTCCGCATACTCAGGTTCCATTTCCGTCTCGTGTGAATCCAGGACTGAAGCTGTAAAGTGAGGGAAGTGCCTTTCACACTAGGCTGATCAGACCTATGCTCAGGGCAGCCTATCCCTTGGGAAACCCTTGTGTCCCTCAATGCCAAAATCTAACTTCTCAAGTATTCTCTTGTGTAGGGCATATGTCGACCTGAACCAGGCTGAATGGACTAACCAACAGTAACAAAGTCTTTCTTTTGACCTCCTGGATAATGAATATTTATTATTTTTTTTCTCAGAATAGCTACCTGGGGATGCAAATGTGTGCACAGAGGGTGGCATTAGGTGGCTGTCAACTGACATTTGGGTGCCTGATCAAACATACTCATTAACTAAATGTGCAGGGGTCCTGCTCTGGGCTGGTGACACTCTCCCAATTTGCAGAGCACTATGGTAATAGCTGTGCTCCTGTCTTCAGTTCCTGCTGGGTCCTTCTCAATGCTCTGTGTTACCCTAAATTCAATCTGAGTCACGGAGCCAGATATGAAGGACTATTATTTGTTTGACCATACAAACTCAATTCTACCTATTCCCTCAACGGCCAAAGCAGGTTGTGCAGTACTTCTGATTTAGGAATAGAATGTGTTGGCTTGAAAACTTCCTGATATACTTGAGGGACTTGTGGGACAGAGTAATCCCTGAGAAGAAATAAATCCAGCTGAAAAACAGCCAGAAGGAACTGAGATAATCAAGGCCCTGCTCATGGACCTGGCCTGATCCTCCTTTGAGGTTCAGCAACTGGATTTGTGAGTGCATTTGCTGTAACAAGAAGTGCAATTTCCCCAAAGTCATGACAACCACAGGACAAGCACATGCGACTGATTATGTTTCAGTGAACACCACAAGGACAGACGTTTCACTTTAGCTTTAACTCCTGAGACTTTCTGGAAGAAGTTGTTGAGGCCTGGAAACTAAGGCAGTGAACTGAGACTCAGGGGATTCGAGAGTTTTAAGACCAGAAGGGACAATTACATCTTCTAATCTGATATGGAAAACATGGGCTAGAAATTTAAACATTTGCCCTCTGATGGAATTCAATAACAGGTGTTTGCCTTGGGAACTACCTCCAGAATGTTATTCATTCCTGAAGCAGGGGGACTGCCTTTTCCCTTAATAGATTGTTCCAGCAGTAAATCACCAGCATTTTAGAAGGTGCTCCATTTCTCAGCTGAATTACTTTGACTTCACATTCCAGACACTGGGATTTATTAGATCTTTCCTGCTAGATTGAAAGAACTTTTAAAATTCAGCAGGTCTTTTTGTTTTGTTTTTGTTTTTCCTGATAGAGTACCAATACAAAACTCAGTATGATTTGATTTTGATCAATGAATGTTGTATAGGCACTCTTTCCTTTGCTACAGAGATACAAGTCTCTCTCTATCTCTTTCTAATGTCCTGGGACTGCAAACAGTGATTCTTAGTTATAACGCCTTCATAATGTCCCTAGTTTGTAGATGGATAATGACATCTCTAGATTCTGTCAAACATATGGATGTATGTCCTGTTTGGTTCCCACTGATGTCTCCATCAGTGTCATCCAGCCACTCATCCAGTGTCACGGGGAGAGCTGGACCTGAGCTTTGCAAGCACACAGCATCTGATCCTGTTGTTTCTGCATCTGCTCCATGCTATTCCTTACTGCTTTGGGTCGGAGTTTTTCCAAGCACAGACGGCTCAGTTTATATGCCTTAGTGTAGGTGTGTTTATGTGAGACAAGTGAGAGAGAACTCATGAAGTAGACATTGAAGGAAGGATTAATTTGCTTAAACATAAATATGAAGTACAACTATTTACAAACACAAATACGCCCAGTGTTATTTTAGACATTGCAGGATATCCCACCTATCCTCCACTTGGTAGGCTGGAAGAGTGTCTCTTCAGCAGCCCTCTACAACTGTTTTAAATACATTGGGAGACAGATGATGACTTCTGATGTCAGTATTTCAGCAAAGGAGTTTCACTCCCACACTAACCTGGCTAAGCTCCAGCATCCATACTGACCACATAAGGACCATTTAAGGACCACATAAGTTGATCAAAATTATAATATCACACAACTTTAACCTCTTTGCATGCATGAGAAAGCTATGTGCACTCTTCCCTGGATAGTCTAATTGTATCTCTTAATACTTAGAGCCATCTCTCCTACTCCATCATTTGCTCTCAGCTAAGTATTGGCCAAGTGGTTATCACTTAACGTTTGGACTAACTTTTTTCTCCACCCTCCTCTTAAACTACATTCCCACTCATTAGGCATTAACCTACAGTTTTGTCTCACTACATCTATAGGATCAGCCAGAAAAAGTCATAACTCTTACAAATTTCCAGGGCTTTTTTCCTGGAGAAATTTGTCTAGGAAACCATGGATGAATAAATATTAGATTGTAACTTCATTGAGAGATCTCATAAAGATTTGGAGCATTGGCTAAAGGTTCTGCAGCAGACCTCGACCATAATACACACATTTTGGGAGGAGCCGGAGGGTGTTCTGATTTTCTCTGTAGTCTGGAATAAATTCACCCAGTTGAACATATAGATTTTTTGCTTCTTTGAGCAGGCTATGACTCATAGTCTCACCTTCTTTTTCACAATGCTTTCATAAAAATGAGGTTAGCTGTAAAGACATAATCAAGGTTTTATGGAGGAACTCCAGGTCCATGAAGAAGGACTCCTACTGTGTTGTTATGGGACAACTATTTCACTGTATCTACCATGAAAAAAGCCTCTCTAATACAAGAGCTACAAAACACCTGATTCCTTCCAGATCACCATACAGGACTCTAGGGTATCTTAAATTATGCTAGACACCTGTCTCCAGGTAGCTGAATACAAGCCTTACTTTCTGCAAAAACCTACATTTAGTCACCTAAAGTTAGGTGGCTTTATCTCAAGCTGAACCCTACGATACTCAACATTTAAAGAGTTTGAGTGGTACAAATACCATCATGCCTTTAGTTAAGTGTTTTCAGTTATTAAAAAGCTGCAGTTAAGCACTTGTACTTAGTTACTTATACATATTAGACTGCCTTTGGTTTTCAGTCACTGGGTTTTGTTATTCCTCTCTTTTATGTGGTAAAAAAAAAAAAAAAAAAAAAAGTTTCCGTAATGGATTTCTCTGTAGAGGTGCCTGTTACTGAAGCATGAGTCACCTCTTGTTTTTTTCTTGAAAAACAAATGACCATTACTAATCATACATTTATATAGCAGTCATGAGAAAATATGGAATACAGGCCAATCCTGGTTTAAATAACTTAATCTCAAAATAGATAGTGTTGAGAAAAAAACAAAACAAAACAAAACAAAGAAAATAGGAAATGCTTTATACTATTTAGCACAAGCTTATTAATAAGGTGACCTTGATACTGACTAAGGAAATGTGGAAGGCCATCATCTGGGGCAAACATCAAGTGCCATTGACTTCAGCCAGCAAGGCCAGCAGAGCATTTATTTGACCCTGAAAAGTCAAAGCTGAGAAATAAATCACACTATTGGTCATTTTTACAGATGGATTAATAAAAGCAGATGTTGAAATTTATCTTGTCTGCTGTGAATAACTGATGAGTACCAGGAGGACATCTATCAGTGTCTATGCTAACCTTTGCAAATGAGTTAAGAGATAGGTAATTATTCAGAAATATTTTTCTCATTATTAGGATATTAAAAAGATTAGCTGGCCAGTGTGGAATGTCTTGGCCATTACTTATAAGTCTTTGCACATTGGACTTAGAAGACTGCTGATTTGCATGCACATATAGCTTGCTTTGTTTTAAAATTCTTTTAGTATTAAGGAAGAGCCATATGGATGTTTACTAGGGACTTTGGAGGATTCTGAAGTATATCCTCTTTGCAATATCATTTCCATGAGCTCATAGATTGTTTCAACCCAAATATCCACAGCATAAAAGTGTCAAAATGGAGATTTAGCAGGTAAACTGTCTCCTCTTCCGTCAACTGGGATTGGGAAGTAGAGGTTAAGGAGTCAGATAAATAAAGTCAAGAGAGGCGAGCATTGGTAGAAGACTAGACTAGTGGTTAGAGCACATCATTGACAGTTGATTGGGACAGCAATGTCCCATATCTTGTGACAAAGTGCAGGTCCCACCCCTCCAATCTAGAAATCTATATCACAGCTGGCAATGCCATTTGAGTAGACATATGGATTTTATTAGAGGAGACAAATGCGCTAACAGGACCTCACTTCTGCGATAGCAAAGGTCTAATTCCAACCTATGGATATTAAATGTCAAGTTATACCTACTTTTTTTTTTTTTTTTTCCTGTGGCAGTGTAATCTTTCAGTTTGAAAAGCATTTCTCTTTGCCTAGTTTCTTTCTTTTTCTTTCTTTCTTTTTTTTCCCTTTTTTTTTTAAAATACATTTATAGGGAGCAGTTACATCCTATCTCAGCCTTCATTTACTGAGTTAAAAAGAAATCTTTTTCTTTCTCCTAAAACAAGCTTTTCTTTCCCAGATAATACATTAAAGAGGGCAACAAAAGTAACTTAGATACTAATTCCTAACCTCTCTTTCCTTCATATGGTTTTAAAATTTATCTTACTTGGGAGATCAGCCATATAGGTTTTTTTAAATTAATTAATTACATAATTATATGCTTTCTCTAAGTGCCTTGACTTTTTTTTTTCTTTTTTTTTCCTTACAAGTATGTTTGTGTATAAAAGTTTCCAACTGTCTTAATCACTGCAGAATGCCCAGTTCAGCTACAGACACCGTGTACAATCTGGATGGCAGGCTGATGTGTCTCCAGGTCACACATTCCTTCCAAACCGAGCTGCCAGGAGAATAAGAAAAGCCCTGGGAGGTAAAGCCAGATGCGGTTCTCAATTCAGCTACATGGCACATACTGATAAAAAGTGATCCTGGAAGTTACCATGTACCCATCAATTATTACTTGCAGGAACTGTCTGTATCCAGGTGCTTTGATCCTTTGCTTTCGTGAATCCATATACTAAGGATAGGTCAACAGAGATCACAAGAAAATAACTTATCTGTCATGGTGAGGTGCATGAAAAGATTTTTTTAAGGCAAAACCTTAAACTTCCTGCAAACATCCTACAATTTTCATGTACAGGTTCCTCTTGTACAGGCATGAGAACTTTTACCAAGACATGGAGCTTTGTATAGGGAACCCAGATTAATGTTTGGATGGCATAAATAACATAATAACTAGCTTTGAGTGGGACCGTAAACCCAGACCCCAGACAGTAGAGGACCTCAAATATAGGCAGTGGGATTTACATTATTTTGGTAACATTGACTGATTTGGGGGTGAATTCTCACTTGCAAGTGTGGGACTAATGTTAATTTATGTTATAATTGCATGTAGGGACAGGACTTGAAAGCAAACCAGCCTCCCTGTGCTTGCGTTTTGTAGCCTGGAAAGCCAGCTGGCTCTGTCCAGACTATAGTTGGGGGGAAATCAACAATGTTGTGGATGGCCTGGGACTTTGGGCCGTGATGCTGCCTGCATCCTTGAGCTAATGTGCTCCATCTCCGCCTCCCCAAAAGGAATCTGAGGGGAACACTGCTAATCTTTTCCATTATTATTTAAAGAGTCAAACAATTTTTGCTTGCCCATGTCTTGTGAAATCGGCTGAGGGAGAGCCAACCTTACACAGATGACTGTTTTGAATGTTCACATACTGCACTAGAACTGAGTCTTACTCTAGTCTCCTGGGCCCAGGAGAGGGCCAGATTGGTGGGTAGAGCCAGGGATTTTCTTGATTCTGTAATGGGTAATTAAATAAAGCTTGTCCTCAGATTTATTTCTGAAGCCACACAGGATTTGGTGTCTTCTTTTACAAAGAGCCCTGTTAGAATACATATATACTTTTAGGATGCTCTCCTGGACTTCTAGGGAGTAAATTCTTCTGCCTGTATATCAAAATCCCTACTTCTAAAAATCCCTACTTCTTTGTACTGTGTTTTAAATGTTAAGTGACAGAACAAAATAATTAAATAATAGGTGTTAATGCAGCATTAAGGAGTTTTCAAAAAAGTGTCCAAAGACTTGCATCCACTTATGTTTCACCAACTTTTATTCCAGATTGACCAGTACATTGTTTGGCTTAACTTATGCTGTAATTCACATCTCTCTTCCTCTTTTACACTAGATTTTTTTTCCTACTATTTGCATTTTTTTTTCAAATCTACACCGTAAACGCATACCTGGAAATCCTCTGCAATGGCTTCTGTTTTAGAAGAATCACTAGCACTACATCAGCTCCTATTGATCTTGACATGGTAATGTATTTGTTTTTCTCTCCCTGAGGATGCTATTTATGCCATCCAGTCCATTAAACAAATTGAATAGCCACTATTGGGAGATCATTACCCTGACAGTTCTCAGAATGTGTTCCATGGTTCTTCTCTATCCCAGAAACTAATGACCAGAGGGCAGAAACCCAGAACATGTGCATTAAATTATGTGCCTGCTTCACACAATCCTATTAAGCATTGTTCTTCTTTGCCTGGCACACTTCGTCCCTGCCAAGGTCCCCAAAGACTAGATCAACTTTCGTATTATTATTATTGTTAATAATAATAATTTTGTTAGCCTTTTTGATAAGCCTAAATGAACAATGTATTAAGACAATTCTGGGCTATGCGCAGTAGGACATCCTCATGCTGTGGGCAAGAGGACTATGGTCTATCTGTAGCTGACCAGTCTGGAAGCACATCTCCACTTTACTACTGATGAACCAGGAATGATTCATAGAATTGCAAAGTGATTAAGGAGAACCCGGATGTCGCAAATTATTCAAAAAAGCTGAGTGCCTCAGGCTGGGTTTTATGCCACAAAAGCTTCAATAATAGTTGGATAATCAACTATATTATTGGAACTTGTACTTTAGCTGGCACAGTATTGTGGAAATACACACATATACAGAGTATTTGGTTGCAAAGATTATTTGCAAGCTGAAATGGTTGCCAAGAGAATAAGAATATCCTTGTCAAGTTCCCAACCTGGATGTTTAATAGTTGTCCTTTAGATGTTAAAATACTGCGATCAGCTAACAGTCTTGTTTTGATATATATTGGTAAGTTTTATGGAAAGAAATTGGAAAGAAATTATGCCCGATGATTGCTGCTTTTTGAGACTACACCAGTGCTCTGTCTTTTTTTTTTTTTTTTTTTGCCATCTGCCCTAGATAAGGGGTGCCCAGGAGAAAATTCTGGTGTGGATCTGAAGTTGTGGCTGGTGATTCCAAGGCTTCTAGAGCTTGGAGGGCCAGTCAGCAATGACTATGGGTATTCAGCTCTCCCCCAAAAGGCTGGACCTCCAAGCATTGCTCCCAGTGGGAGAAAGGGCTGAAGTATGTGTTTCACTGGACTGTCCTTGGTGAATATCATTACAAAGTGATGCTAATAATCTCATGCAAATCCTTATTTCTGCTGAAAAGGCAGTCCCAAAGTGTTCCTCACCCTCCACAACCTCTCATTTTTAGCGTCTCTTTTCAGTCACAACACTAATTACACCAGGACCCATAGGAGGAAGCAAATCAAGCTAAAAATGTACCCTAGAAGAGAAAAGTTGATGGCTTGTCAAACAGGCACAAAATGACTAGTGCTGACAGGAAAAAGATAACCTCTTTTACCAGGCAAGTCCTAAATTGGATTAAATTGCCATTTAACCCTGACCTTCACTCTGACTTTTCTTGGCAAGGATTTAAAAGGAAAGGAATACCTCCAGCAATGGAGTCCCTTCTCCCTCCGGGTCGTGTAGAGTATTGATTACCTAAATTCAACATAGACTCCCAGTTTTCCCACCTTGGCAGACCGTTATACCTAGGATTCTGGGATTTTTGGCTTCTTGCGTGTTTTCTATTCATCTTCTTATTTTAGGATTTTTTTTTCCCTAAGCAAAGGGAGTATTACCTGAAATAAACTGAAATGGTTCTGGTACTTCATTTCACTTCAATTAATTTGACAAGCTTAGATTCTTGGTTTTCTTTTTCTTTCCTTTTTTTTTTTCACCTAGCATGATGACCTTGTTTTTTCTGCTTGGCAATATCCATTTTGCTTGCAAAAGTCTGTGTACCAGCCACCGAGGAGGAAAGTCCATGTGCTGAAACCACAGATCCAATTGCTGTTACACAGAATTGAGTCCTGCGTCCACGTAGGACACCCTGGGCCAGTCCTAACAAGCAAACCAAAAGGACAACTGTGCCCATTTTTTAAATGCACCCATGACTGCAAGTTAGAGCTGGGTTTGCACATGGCTCTTTCCATGTATCATTAATCACTGTCGGTGCTCGGTGGAAAATGTCCAAAAATGTCTGATCACGGCCCCACCGATGGTGCCAGAAGCGATGACCCGTTCAGTGCTTGCTCAGCGGAGCATGAGGGTCTTCAGGGGGTTCATGCCACCCTCAAACAGGCAATCTGGAACGTGACTACTTGCCCAGGTGCTTCTCTCTCTGAAGCCAATGTGCATTTTGATGAAGGGAGTTTGTTTTGGAATCAGGATGCAACTCCACAGTCAGATCATTGAGTTTTGTTTTTAAAACACTCGTGATTCCCAGATGAAAGATGGCATTGGCCCCATTAACCCCTGTGTTAGGTCATCAGAGGTTTATGTGGAAGGGATAGGCTTGGTGGCAAACAAACTGAATCTGGAAATTAGTTTTTCTAAAAAGAACAAGATAAAGTCTATGGAAAGGCCTGAAGGAACTTGGAATTAGAAAATTGTGGTATGAGTTGATTTGATTTGGTGAGAATTTAATGACATTATTGTTCTTTATTGATCATATTTGTTTGCCATGTAGATTATTATACTAATCTTATTCCCTCGGAATTCCACTGGTTCCCTTCAGGAATAGGAAAGAATTTACCTCCTCTTAGTGCATTCCATAGTATTCCATGAATGTAACTTTCTTACACTTCCTCCGTTACGTCAGAAGACCATCTGAAGTCAAGAAGACATTTTCCCACAGGACACTCAGTAAAAAAAAAGTTAGGTATTTTTGTTGGTTTGTTTGCTTTTACATCTTTGCCTTCTTCTGAGGTGTAGTCCAATTCTTTGGATCACCTTAGATGTTCCAGCAGTTCTGCACCTTGTAGAGAGCCAAGACTAAGTCTTTCAATGCTCCAGGTCTCTTCCTGGATCAAGTGGGACTTCCTGATAGGTCTAACAATAAAAAATAAATAAATAAAAATAAAAAAGGGTATTTTACAATAGGTCTAAAGTTTATCCTAAAACATGAGTAGTGGAGACATGTCATGTAGTGGCATGTAGAGTGTCTATAAATGGATGATTTGTGATTCGTTCTGTCATCTACTCAAGTTTACTGTGTCAAATAGTAATTACCTGTGAATATCTGTTGCACACCCACCCTCCCGTGAATTAAGGGAATTTGGAGGGTCTCGTGGCACATCCAGATGCGCTCTGGATGCTGCTCTTCAATTCATTGCTTGTGAAATGAGACTCTGTCAACCCATGAAGAAAGTCCATTGCTAAGGTGGCCTCATATCCTTGCCGTAGTATGTGAATCCAGAGGCACTTCAGGATGGATTTATGAGCTGGATCAGAGAACAATAGATTTAAAAATAGCTTGCAAGCTGCACTGCACCTGCTCTTTTGTTGGTGAGGCCAGGTCAATTTATCAGGCTCTATCATATTTCTAGGAAATGATTAGACTGCCTTGTCTTGCAGCTCCTGATACTTAATGGAACAAGAAAATTAGTTTATGGAAATTAGACAACATCCACAGCCTAATCTCTCTGAAATTGCCTATAAATGTCTTTTAGCAAGGCAAAGCCTGTACTTTGCCAAGCCATTCCTTATTGCAATGGATAAATATCCCTGAATAGGATTATGTTTTAAATTCTCTTTCTAAGTACACACAAATGAACCCTCTCCCATTCACCTCTCCACTAAACTTTCAGCTCTTTGAAAAGGACACTTGACTTTCTTGGAAATGTATTTGTTCTTTGTTATCTTTTATCACAAATGCAGTTAGAACACATTTTAAAGCACAACACATTTTAAAATCTGCAGCACATTTTCCTACCCAACTTGAGCTCCCAGCTGAGTTGTTTATTGGAGATTTGCCTGTGTCTAAAACTCTACACACTAGTTGGGACTACAGCTCGTAAATGAGTGGACACATTATACAGGTAATCAATGAACACTAAAAGCATAAGAGCAAAGAGGGGTTTGGTTTCCTTTTTTTTAGTTTTAGCATGCCCTTTCTTCTTCCCTTGTGCTTAAAAACAAAACATAAAAGAAAAAGTATGTTTGGACTACAGGCATAACTAGGAAAGAAGGAAAATGAATCTGACAATTCCCAGCATAGCTTAATATCATTGCACAGGGTGTTTTATGGTCACGTTCTTTTCACACAGAGAGCATCCTTTATTTGGAAACAAGCAACAAAAATTGATATAAGGACATTTCTTCCAACGTTCTTCCATTGTTTGGAGGAAAGGGTGTGAATCCCCATTTAAGTATATGAATCATTTTACATGAAAGTATTATTCTCATTTAGCGACTTCTCAATTTGAGATTTGGAAATTCCCATCCACTCCTTGCTTTGAGACATTATTAGGACAAGAAATGCAGCTTTTGTCATTGTTTGTGGCACAGAAATAATGAGCAAATTCAAAGAAAATTATAGAGCTGTTTTGTCTCAACAGTTCAGCTGAAGAGAAACATTTCAGCCTTCCTAAAATTGAAATGTTATAGTATGACTTGTTGAAATGAATCTTTGTTTGGGGCTTTTTCATCATTAAACTGTGTTTCCCTGATGTGGGTTATGGGGAGCTATAGTCTCCGAGGTGGTTTTAATCTTTTCTCTTTGTAGGGGGAAGATTTTGTGGTCAGAATACATCTATTGCCATGCACCAAATAAAGCTCTGTCGAGAGAATGCATGCATTATATTAAGCACATGGTGGGCAATGTCATTCAGGCAATTCATTCCACAAGAATGAACAAGATTTTGAACTACAACTCCCATAAGGCAATTCATTAACAGGACAATGTTATTGAGCTGTTTGGAAATGAAATGCCTCACAGGAGATCAACAAAATAAAATATTCCAATGTGATTTGCCTAGTGAACACTGATTGGTACATTTACTTTCCTTGTCAGAACATTTTGATTTTACAGGATTACATTCCTACCCTGAAATCATTTGGGCTAGAAGGATTTGAATTGCCTCTATCCATTTTAGCCTTCATAGGATTAGTCTCCAGAAAATGAGTTCCTATCAGCATAGAAAATAAATGTATTTATAGCCGCTACAGGAAATCTAGTTCTATTTCTTGGCTTTATATACATATATACTGAGTACAATTTGAAAGGAATTTTGTCTATACATTTGCACTGCATCTGGCATGAGGGAATCCCAGTGCTGAATGAGAGCCATAGATGTCTCGGTATAATAATAATGAAATACTTCAAGCCAAACTCTTTGCTGCCAACAAATAGCTCCTTATTCAAAGACCTTGTGTTTGCACTGGCAATTGCGTTGTTCAGCCAGGGCAAGGGCTCCAAACTTGGCCCTATATCCTGGGGTTTGGGCTCCGTATTCAGAGGCTGGGAGCACCTTTGGGAGTAGAAGTCGCTTAGGGGCAACCAGCTACTGAGCTCCGACGTCCACCTTTCCGGCTCGGAAAGGCAGCCCAGCTGGGAGCCTCCGCCAGACGCATCGTCCTCATCCTACTTGAGCCACTGTAAATCTGCCACGAGCGGGGGGAAATAGCATCACCAGACGAGTTCTTCTCAGGTCACTTCATGTGTGAGAAAAAAGAAAAAAAGAAGAAAAAAAAAGAGGCTGGAAAGGTGGACATGGGGATCCTGATTGCAACAGAGCGTCTGAAGCGGCTCTCCTTGACTCCTGCCAGGAGTTGGATGTAACGCTCTGTTTTGTTCCTGTGCATGAAACTGAGAGTGTATTAAGGCTTGGATTCCCCTCTCGAAGCTTATAAAAGTTATTAAAGAAAAAAAAATAAAACACTCTCACACACACTCAGAGCAGGCTGGCCTTTTTTTTTCTAGGTACTAGAAGTCAGACCGTCATCTGTGTCAGATTTCCTCTTGGCACCTGAGTTGGCTGGCTCTCCAATCCAAGACTGCTAGCCAATGGCAACAGAAAATTTATCACAACTTGACTTTTAATGGAGCTTTGCTCCTTCCTTCTGCCGAAACCACAGGGGGCTTGCTCTGCTGATTGCGAGATTTGCAGATGACACCCAGTATGTTCCAGGACAGCAAATCTACACAAATAGGGCACAATTTCTTCTGCCTTTTTTTTTTTTTTTAAAGCCCCAGAAACAATAACAATAATGCCCTAGCGGATTTATAAATAGAAAACGGAGAACCCTTTGGAATTGACTCTGTATCTGCTCAGACTAGATGGATGCAGAGTTTGCTCTTGCTGGAAGCTACAAGCCTCGGAGCATAACAGAAGTTGCAGCAAAGGAGGGGAAGATGAAGGGAAGAGGGGCAACTGGGGAAAAATACTTTTCTGCATTGACAGTCATTGCTGTTGCTTCCAAGGATGCAGGTGACTGTAAAGAAGGAGCTCAGATTCATCAAAGAGACAGAAGGAGAGGAGCATGGGGGGAATGGGATGTGCCTTGAGGTGCCATCTACTTTGAAGGACCCCCGAGGAAGGGGAAGAGATACTGTGCCTCCCAAAGGGATGCTGTCCTTTGGGAACTGTCCCTGGATTGACCACTTCTTCATCAAGGGCCCTTCTGACTGTCACATAATCAATCATCACGGCTGTGCCAGTTTCCTGGAGCTGCTTTATTTGGTGGTCGGATGGAACCACTGAATCTTCTTCTCAAGGTTAGGAGTAGACAGTTGCATATGTGGTCTCCCTGAACTGATAGCCCAATTATTTCAACTGGAAGGTCTTCCAATGTTTCACCACAATGAATGGGTGAATGTTATTACCTGCATTTTATGGGTGGAAGCCATCAAGGGTAAGAGATCAAGAGACTCATGCAAACTGTATAAACTATGATTGATGGAGCAACAACTAGAACTCATATTTCCAGACTTACAAAGAAGTCTTTATTTACTGAAATGTATGAGTACCTTTGTCAGCTCAAGGTTTTCATCCCAAATCCACTGAATGATGCTTCCATATATCCAGTTGAAATAACAAATTTCCTCTTTTTTTCTAAATTTCTCTATCACATTCTTCACAAATAAGCAAGGATGCCTGTTCACATGGTTATATATGATTAAGAAACTTCCACAGAGCAAGTCATATATTATCTTATGAATAGCAATTTGCTGAAAACTCCTCTGACTCTTGCAACTTAAGGGACTGAAAAACAATGGGCTTGCTAATGCCCACAACAGATGAAGAGGATCACAGAATCTGTGCATGGAAGATCTGTGCAGCCTGTTTCAAGGGCTTGGTTGGCATGTGGTAATGTGCTGAACAGCATTGGCAGAGGGTTGTTGGTGGACAAAGCATGTCTGAAGGCACCATTGAGTAAACAAATCACAATGCATCTGAATGAACTGTGGGAAGCAGCATTTTGGAGTGTCTAAGATAGGGAAGAATTACGAATCCAAGATTTTCTGGAGTGTCTGCGACTTATGAGAGATGAGAGTAGGAATGTGACTCTAAAATACGCAATAAAAGATGGGTTTCATTTGGAAGAATGCACACTGATCGTTATCTCTGTCTCGCTTGACTTCCCCCTGAATTATTAGTGGTCTATGTTTGACGACTTTCTCTGAGGGCACGCTACAACGACAGACCAGCTGTGGAGATGCTCATATTCACAAGGCTACAGGAAATACCAAAGGGAAAACATACCCTCTCTGATAGCTCACGAACGCTGTCATTTATCAGGTTATTAAAATCTCAGTGTTATTTAACCAATTTCCTTGCAAAAGGCTGAACTAGCTGTACTTCAACAGGCCCATGCCAGTTTAATCCACTTATTTTCAGTTTATCTGTCATATGTTTTCTTTTGGCTGCCTCTGAGCAGCCCTTCCTATCACCATCCCTGAGTGTTGCATAATATTCTCTTTGTTTTCCTCCATACTTTAAGATATGGAGGAGTTATGAAATGAGTGCAGAGGCATGATGAACGTGAAGAGCTTAGCTTGAGTCCAGTCATGAGCTTTCTGCATAGGCAAAACTGAGAATAGGACCCTCTGCCACCCAAACTGATGCTCAGAGTCATTCTGAAAATACACTTCTAAAAGTGCATAGAGATCCTGCTCTTAGATGCCAGAAGTTCTGCTGGAACTTGTTCCTCTATAGCTCTTCAAAGGAGGTAGATTCTTTATTAAGCAAGTAGGGAAAACTGAAACAGTATGGGAAAATAATTTCACTAAATCTACATTGCAGGGAAGGAGAATATAACTGGAAGTTCCTTGCTGGCCTCATTCCAGTGTAATGGCCTTTGAATCCGCTGTTCCCCTTCCTGAATTTAAGCCTGGAGACACCTGCTCATGTTCTCTGAGTAGTTTAACAAATCCCATCCTGTTACACCTGCATACTCCCTTCTAATCCTCAGTATTTCAATTAGACCACAGGACTTCAGTGTCCAGGAGAACACAAGAGGAAGACAAGACAAGAAAGCCAAGTTCCATGGAACTCCTGCAAAATGTATCTTCCTGCACAGAGCCAGAGGAGCTCTGAGTACAGTGTGGCTGCATTCACAGTATGTTATGGCTGCATAAATTCCAGTCTGAGTGACACTAAGGAGTCCGGATAAAGCCAGCAAGCCACCAGACATGAAGACCACAGCTTGGTCTTCAGCTTTCAATGGCCACCTGCATGACACATTCCCTGCTGGGAGCCTCACTCTAAGGTTCCTTCTCCATCATGATTTGCTGGCTTCCTCTGCCGACCTCCACATTGTTGGATCTAACACAACGCTGTCTTATTTCAGAAGGGATGGTGCGAAAAAGGGAGGAGGTCACTTTAAATCTGTGGGAAAAAAAGTCAGAGCCAACTTTAGAGTGATGTGAATGGCTGGGCATCCTTTTATTAATTCTTTGAGAGCAAAATAAAAATAAAATACAAAGAAAAGGGCTTCCTTCATCTGTAGCATTTTTATGGAAGATGTTAGGATGGCCCAAATCTGCCCATCCTGTGCCCACCTCTACAGATTCATAAACAATATGTAAACATATACAATACCAATACCTCCTCTTCCCCATCTGGGGAGCTGTCATTCTGCCACTGCAGAACAGCACAGCCTGGAAAGTTGTCCAATGTTTCCAGCAGGGATTAGTCACTCTTCTGGTAAAGCTCTGGCAACTCAGATTGACAGTGGGTCCAACAGGTGGGGCTGGCATTCCAGTGACCTTACTTCATCCCAAAGCTCTGCCAACACCAGGACGTACCCTTTCCTTAGGACTGGAGGTGCATTTCACACCAGCTTCCAGGAAACGGGGCTTGTTCTGCCCGTCATTGCATCCACAATGTGAAAAGACACATAGGAAACAGCTCCACAGTCCGGCTGCTTTTTTGATGACACACAAAGTATTCCTTTGTGTCATTGCGTATTCATGATATTTAATGATTGCCCAGTACTTTTCAGAGAAAAGTTTCCATTTCCTGTTTGAATTCCAAGTTGCTCTTTCTCCTTGACTCTCCTGTCATGGCCCTCTGATATCATTATTTTTTCCTTCCCTAAAAATCACTTCTAAGGATTTAATAGTAGCTGCTAGAGCCATATCATGTTAGTGTGCAGAAATAGTACACTTCAGTTGCTGACAAGATGGAAAAGTTTAAAAATCACCTCTAATTAAAGATAAAAGAAAACTAAGAAGCCAAACTTTGATTTACGGAAAAATTCTTAACTTGTGACCATTTGCAAACCAGGAAAAAAAAATCTCGCTGTTACAGTTCCATCTTTAATCTAAAGATTCAGTTATGCAGAGAACCCCTACTCTGTTCAGTACCAGTGATCCTGCCACTCAGTTTTATTAGGTGGGTGAGATGCTGGTAATGGAAGGGATCTTATCCTTTCTGTCTACCCATTCTAGAGATTCTTGGCCCATCCTTTATAAGCAGAGTTGAATGCATCTGATCCCATAGTACAAAGGTGGAGGGTGAGTGGTTGGTAGAAATTCAAATATTTGATTATGTAGGATGATTTTTCTGATGGTTTACTTCTCTAAACTGGTTTTTGAGTCAGATGAGCTACAGGGATAGCACGAGTAAAATGGTAATGATGGGAATATATAGCTGGGGACAAGGGTAAGAAAGAATATGACAGACCTTTGTGTGCATTGGTAGGATCTGCAGCCTCTTTTTGCCTCCTAGAGATTTTGATACTTGTGCTGAAAGTCATCTTTGATGTGGTGGCACCACGTAACCTTGGATCAGTCCTATGTGAGAAAAAGCCATGAGCAAACTCATTTGACCATGCTCCCTTTACTTGAGAGCTGCATATAGGTTCCAGCCTTTGCCAGAGCTATGTGGTAGGCATGAGTGTGTTTGCCCATGACCACATATCTCATCCTCATCCTGGCTTGCTGGCTTGACTTGCTTGGTGTGACCTTGGAGGTTGTCCCTATGGGCTTGTCTGACAACAACTGCTGTTGACTGGTCCCAAACTGTCACCAAACTTGCTTTGCTTTTCTTGTTGGAGTACTCTAGTGTCACCCTCTTGTTGGTCAGGCCACCACCCACACCTTCCTTGCTTGTCACATTTGGTTCCAGGCTCACCGTCCCTTCCAGAGCATCCCACCCTTGTTGCTCCCTTATAAAGATTGCTTCTTTTAGCAATAGCCTGCAGAAATATTGTCTCAGTCATAAAACCACCCACTTGACTATGTTCCTCTGCCCATCTCCTCCTTTCTCTCTCACTCTGTCAGCCAGGTAGTCCTATTCATTCTTGTTGGGTGGTTCAACTCTCTATTGAGTTGATTTAACTCACTAAAATGGCAAAATAATTTCCTCCTCCTCTGTCCCTAGTTCATTTTCTGATGTTTCACTGGTTTAATCTGACTGACAAATGAATCTGATAAATGCACATCTGCCACAAGGTGAAAATCAGGAATGTGTGGCCAGAAGTGTGGGTGGGTGGTAAGGACAGATGGGAGAAGAGAGATGCATCTTCCCCAGCCAAGATGTTGGCTCACTCCACATCATGCAACTGTGAACACAAGAACAGACCAAGTTAATTGCTCTGCGCATGTTTCTCTCCGCTGTTGTAAAGGGAACATGAGACCCTCGATATCTGAAACACCTCATTAAAATTGACTGCCTGCTTTTCACAAAACCACCCTTAGAAGAGGGTATGTTATTAAACCTTGTCAGGTTCATGGCTCTGCAACCTGCACAGACACTGTCCAGAACATCCCACGATCTGGGAGAAGGGAGAGTTGATGTGAGGTGCCTAAGACCTGCTTTTCCAGAGCACTGACCCTTTACAGCACTTATATTTGTCCAAAGCACAGATCCCAGGTGAAAGCTACATTTTTCACTTTCTCTTCTGCTTTGGAGCCCAAAGTACCTTGGTTTTGCTGTAGGGGTTGTCAAGCTCAAGTACAGTTTTATTTAGTTTAAATTGAGAAGGCTAACGAATTCAAGAACAAAATCTGTTTACCTTGGAGTTTTTTAAATGTCATGCAGTTATTTCCACTGCTTGTGGCTTTTAAAGTTATTATTTTTATAGTAATACTACTGCAGCATATAAGCGTCCCACTTTATAGCAGATACTCATTACCTTAAATCTCATAATAGTGTCATCTATCAGCTCGGGGAGTTTAGGAATTTGGCTGTAAAAATAAAAAAAAATGGGTACGGGGTTTGTCGTTTTTGTTGTAGTTATTTGCTTTTATTTGGCATTCCAGATTTTGAGCTTTGTGAATATCACAAAGCCGAGCACATCTCTACAATAATTACAGTTAAAAATTAAGTTCCAATCCAAGAAAGCATGTGGCCCTCCTAAATGAAGGGGATATTAGAAGCCCAGATGTTCATGTGATTCTCTTCATTTCTTTGTACTGAAAACCGAATTGCAGATATTTGAGTCCAGAAGACAAGGTTTTAAATTTCATCACAAATGGCAAAGTTGCAAAATTTGAATGGCTCACAACAAAAATACCCTTGGAGAATATAATCAAATATAATCAAAGGGCAAGAGAAGGGAGAACTGTTATTTAGGTTTGCATGGACAGATCATCTCTAACAACTTGGTTTTCAAAAAAGGCCAAGATCTTCCAGGCTTTTGATTTTCAGGGATCTTCACTTTTGATTTACAGTGACAGTTCTTCAGACAAGCTGGAAGAAGTGAGCGATAGACATAAACCTGGTATTTCGCAAGATTTGAGGAGATTTTCCCTTCTGCTCCCAGTGAGAACCATGTCATCTTTCTCTGTCAATTATGAACAACATGATGTGGGCACTTGAAAGCTGAGATAGAAATAATTAGGTAGATACCTATCATAATAGTTGATTTTTCCTAATTCTCAGGAAATTTGGAACATTTTCACTGTTCTTGCTCTTGCGCTGGAGGAAAGAGGCTTTGAAGTCATTCCTTTCACAAAAGTTGGATTATTTTCAGACAAGCAGCAGCGGTTTATACAAAAGTCTTTTGACCTGTCAGGCGCTTCCAGAAGAAGATGGCTCAAAGCTGGGCACTGTCCTTAATTGCAGATTCTGATTCACTGTCTCCCTACGCCCTTGCTCTCTCTCAGCGCTGCTGCTCTTTGGATATTCATGTTCTTAGAGATTCATTCCATCATAAAGCCTCACTCTGGAAACCCAGGGACAAAAATCATGATGGCTCAAACAAAAAGGGGAGAGAGGAAAGAAAAAAAGAAACCACAATTTCTTCTTCTTCTTCTTTCTTTCTTTCTTTCTTTCTTTCTTCTTTCTTTCTTCTCTTTCTTTCTTTCTTTCTTTCTTTCTTTCTTTCTTTCTTTCTTTCTTTCTTTCTTTCTTTCTTTCTTTCTTTCTTTCTTTCTTTCTCTCTTTCTCTCTTTCTCTCTTTCTCTCTTTCTCTCTTTCTCTCTTTCTCTCTTTCTCTTCTTTCTCTCTCTTTCTCTCTTTCTCTCTTTCTCTCTTCTCTCTTCTTTCTTCTTTCTTCTTTCTTTCTTTCTTTCTTTCTTTCTTTCTTTCTTTCTTTCTTTCTTTCTTTCTTTCTTCTTTCTTTCTTTCTTTCTTTCTTTTTCTTTCTTTCTTTCTTCTTTCTTTCTTTCTTCTTTCTTTCTTTCTTTCTCTTCTTTCTTTCTTTCTTTCTTCTTTCTTTCTTTCTTTCCTTCTTTCCTTCTTTCCTTCTTTCCTTCTTTCCTTCTTTCCTTCTTTCCTTCTTTCCTTCTTTGTTTCCTTCTTTGTTTCCTTCTTTCTTTGGCTGCTATTTCTTTTGTGTTTTTGATCTTTGCTCCCTCTCTAATGAATTAAGCTGGTGAAAACTACTTATCATTAGGAGTCAGAGGCTGGAAACTGTTCAGCTGACACTTGACAGGAACAGTGCCCCACCGAAATACATCAGCTGTTACAGCTGACGTTCAGTATAACGCTGCATTATTCATCTTCTAGAGGTGCACACACTAATTGACGTAGACCTACCACTCAGCATAAGTGAGCAGGGTGGTAGACCTCATTCAAGCAAAAAATGTATAGTTCTTTTGTATAAAAGTCACAGACAGGGGTGGCATGCTCAATTTGTTTAAGAAGGCATCCTGAGCAGTTTGAAATGTTTTGTGAGATCTACCTGAGGTCCAGTTGCCTCTCTAGAAGGCTCAGATCTCCGTACTCTGATCACTGTGTGCAAATGGACAGGTTAAGAATGTTCTGGGAAAGGGATCTTCAGAAAGATTTCCCATTCAGATGGCAGATGGCAAAAGTTAAGGATGAGATGTCACCCAGAACAGATTTTATTTGCTTAAATATCAATGTCTGATGACACTTGCTGCACTGGGGGGTTTAGCCTGGCCACCCCAAAGAGATGTCGCACCTCCAGCACCAATGGGATGGTCCTGATGAACTGGTGCATCTCAAGTCTTGCCAAATGCTTACATATATGAAACTGAGGTGGACTTGGAGATCTTTTGTGCACCACATTTTCTGCATTGCCAGTTTTGCATCCAAGTTTGCTGCTACTTCAATAAAACCTTGGAGCTGCTTTTTTGGTTAGGCAGGTGAAGTCACGGTCATTAGCAGTCCCATTAAGCTTCTTTGATTTGTTACAGATATATTTCTATATGGAATTAATTTTGATGAGGTACAGCAAATCCAGAAATGACTGCTAACTTACTTTTATTTCTGTTCCAGGCAGCATCTGGGTTTTCCTGCTTAGCAGAACAAGTCCAGGACTCATGGGAGTTACCAAAATAAGACAAATAACAATATCCCAGAGCAAAACAATATGGAAGTAGCACTAGAAACTTCCTGACACCTGCTAGCTGGTATCCTTTAAATCCATCAGGTCCTGCCAAATCTCTACTTTATGCCTATTGAGCTGATTTCTTAGAAGAAAAACATAATGTAAAAGTTTCCAGATGGGCCCTTGTGAACCTAAGCTGGACCCCAGAGTTTTTCAAAGCTTACCAGGCTGTTTGGGTTTAGAAAGGAGCGGAGATTTAGGTCCAAGGAAAGAACACAAAAAGATGATTGAATTTTATATCAAAGGAAAAAAAAACCCAAGAAATCCCAGTTTACTAGCACTGCCAGAATTTCCAGAAGTTCCTTAGATTTAAGTTGGATCCTAAAGCCCTGGACAATGTTGCAAACGTGTTTTCACCTTTAAAATGTCACTAATTTGGAAACCAGTCTCTGTTGATATATGTGCATATGTATCTTCCTGGAGATTTGTATAAACAAGTTTAAATACTGTATCCAGTTGATAAGGTGGGGAATTGGACATTATCCATGCTGTAAGCGGGGCTTAGTCTCATAGTTCAGAATTTTACTCATACCGATCCAAGTTTTTTCTCCTCTTGTGCTAGTGATGTTTGAGAATTTTGCATTGCGGAGAGATTCAGAACTGTCAAGTTTTATGACTGTCAACCCTGTAGGATTCCTGCTGATTCTGACAAGATCCAGGCTCTGCTCCCTAAGATGCTTTGGCCGAAAGCCTGGTCTTCTCACTCTGTCACCTATTGCTAATGACACGTGGTATTTCTCATCATGCTAAATTGTGGGGTAAAAACAGAGACAAAGCCATGGTATTCTTTAGGTTATACTAAAAGCAAATGAATACATTTGACTTCAGGTCTACTCTTCCCCTTACCGTACCCACTGTTCACTAATGACTGAAAGTGAAAAAATATGCAAAAATGTCAATTTATAGAATGAATAGGCTTTGAATTACTAAAATGCAAATGTGGAATTATCTGGAATAATACTGGTGTACCTCGAACTCTGAAACCTGCTGGCCAACAAAATGAAATAATTGAAAATGTGAGTGGAATTTTGCTTTCTGAATAGGTAGTGAGAAGTTTACCAGTGACCTCAAAGAATGGGGGTAAGGCCTAGTGACAATTTAACAGGCCATCCTATTTCCCATATGCAGAGAAAATAAAAATGTTCCTGTAAGCTTAAAAAAAAAACTATCAGAAATCCTTAAAAATACACATAAATGTATGTGATTTTATGCTTTTTTTCTTTTTTTTTCTGGTAAAGGGACATTTGTTATGTAAAAAAAAAATGCTGTTCTCTAATGCTCAATGTGTAGAAAGCTGAACGTGGAAATGATGAAGGAGAGTTTTGGCTGCCTGGCCTTCCATGTGTGAAAAGACTTAAGAGGTTTGGCCGTCATCTTGTTTTTCCTTTGCAGAGTGAGGAATCTGATCCAATCGCTTAGTGAGTCTTTTTCCGTTTTTGACTGGCTGTGGAAAAAAAAAAAAAAAAAAAAGCTTTTGGAGTATATGAAGTTGTTTTACTTACAATTATTCCATAAGTAAAGGGACAAGGGGATTTTGCACCCCCAAATGGGACTGGTGGACCAGCTCAGCAGCCTCTTCCTGCTAGCATATTGCAAATGTATCAGACTTTAAAAATGTGTATTATGTACACAAAAATACCAGTCTGTTCCTGCTGTTATTGAATGGAATTAATCCTTGGAGCGGCAGAGGTTTCTCTTTCAATGGGTTTCAGGCTCAGCAGGTTCAATTTGGTCAGATCCTGATTTGATTAATCTCTATAACAACCTACCCTGAACAAGCTGCAGGTATTGCTCCGATGCTCACCTTTGCCCACCTCTAGTTTATAATCTTCCCTGGAAAACTGCTGTCCTGAAATTGCTTCTTCTGTTGTCATTATCAACAAGGCTGAAATGTCCTTCCATCAGGTCATCCCTGTATTCACCTCGTCAAAATTACTTGAGGGATTATTAGCCCACACTGGAAACCAACTTCACCTCCATCCTATTGTCATGGAGGAAATTGCAGCCTAAGGGGGAGGTATTTCTGAGTTACAATAAGTTTATTTTGAGAAAGATTTTTAGTGAGAACAGGTACAAGGTTGAAAGCTGTGACTCTGCCTACTCCTGTCATCTCCTGCTTTGCTAAGTAATATGGAACTGGAATGGAGTCCAACACCAGAAACAGGCAATAGCCATTCATTTCATGACATCTGTGTCCTTTATAAAATGCAAGAGAGAATGAGGCTTGTTGGTTTAACAAGCATAAAGCCTTTTGGAACTTTAAAATATATTCTGCACGTATTTTGTGAGCCAGATTTAAGCTCTGCTATGACTTACTCCATGGACTAGTGATGATCCAGGACCTGAAAATCATTGATGTGGAGCAACCTGAGTCACCTTATTGCTTGGAGCGTGGAAGCAGTGGTGTATGTGATATATAGCATATAAGAATCTCTCTACATATGGTTCCTGTCATGCTAATTGAAATCAGGTTATCCCATTCCTAGGGTTACTCACTAGGATGCCCTGCACTTGGGGAAGAATAACCCCATGCACTAGCAATGGTTGGGGTTGACCTGCTGGAGGGCAGCTCTGGAGCAGAACCTAGGTATCCTGATGGACAGCAAGGTGACCATGAGCCATAAATGTACCCTTGTAGCCAAGAGGACCAATGGCATCATGGGCTTCATTAGCATTAGAAAAGCTTAGCCATCAGATAGAGGAAGGTGATACTTCCCCTCTTCTCAGCCCTGGTAAGGCCACAGATGGAGTGCTCTTGAATGGGACATTTGTCTAAGATAGAATAAAATTGTGTTTCACAGGACTCTTAAGAACAGAAGAACATATTAACAGTAAAAAGTGACCCAGAGCGTAGTAAGTAGTACATGCAGGATCGTTGTCTGACAGCTGGGGTGGGATTCAGATGCCCGAATTTAGGCTTTCAAGACGCTTGGAAAGGGAAATCAGTCAGGAAACCTTTTTTAAAGTTCTTAATAAATTGCTCAGGTCTCCTAATCGCATTGTCACCCAAGTAAATTACCTGCAGCTATCATTCCACCTGCAAGTAAAACTTCCAGGTTGGTTTTCTGGGGATCATCACCTTGCATTCAGCCAGTCAAGCTCACACCTTCTCCCTCTACTAAGTGTCCTGATGTCTCAACAGGTTTCTGCTTGGTGCATGTTGGTGGCCAAGGTGAGGTTGTAGGAGCCAAGACAGAAGGTAGCTTGACACCCCTAAAATAGGAATAACTGGCACCCAGCAGTCATAACCACATGGAGAAGGATGAGGTCTCTGTAGTTAGAGGAAAACGCTGAATTTCCTTGGTGCTTTGCCCTCTGGCTCCCTATAATGTCCCATTACTAATTAAGCTGCTTTTGGAGGCAAACAAGATCTGAAATATGCCGTTGAATAACACACACCATTTGTGGTGGGTTAACAGACAATACATAAGATGACACTGTTTTATCCCTTGGACAAGGCAATTTTGTTTTAAGGCTGATGGCTGATACTAAGTGGTTTTTTCACTACCTGCAATAGCACCTCCATACAGAGTAGTGTCTACTCTATTCAGCTGCCTCATCTCTCTGTTCACTCAAAGCACTTGGTGAACACTCCCACTACCTGCTATAGACTGATTTATTATTTTCTGGCCTCCAAACCACCAAAATGTACCCAGTCACGTTGTTTGCTTGTTCCTGTCTGCTTTTTTGTATGTCTCTGTCTTGCCTGCACATCCTTCCCCTCAACAACTTTTTTTTTTTTTTTTTTTTTTTTTTTTTCAAGAAGAGGGTGTTACCAACTGAATTTGACAGATGCAGACTCAAGGATACAGATTCCTCAGAGGCTTTGCATCAAGACAAAGGAGAGAAAGCCTATTAATAATGCCACTCGTATAAAGAAGTATAACTTTACTAGGCATCAGAGGATCTGCACAGGAAAGAGCCACTGTAAACCAGACTTCCTTAATTTCACTGCTACTTGATTCACAGTGTATCCAAATTACAACAGGGCCTCATTGTTAATCCCAGTCCTGGATGTCATCAGCACACTCTCGCTGGGTTAATTTTTCAACTCATTCCATCACCCCTCATACTTAATTTTTCTCTAAAGGCCTTGTAAGTGCAGCAATTTAACAACTAGCCCACTCTGTCTTCCTCTGATGAGACTCTTTGGGCAAACTTCTCACACTTTAATGTTACAGTAAAGCCACTGAGAAGCTTGAACTTCTGGAAATAACTTTGTCAGCCATTTGGCAGTTAATGACAATTTGACTTAATACCATAGAAACATATCCAAGAAAACAAGCATAAGCTTACGGACATTTGTGTTTGCTACTATTGCCAGTTAAATCAAAACTCTTCACTCTTCATTCAGGTTTGTAGCTTTATTTGGTTCTATTTGGATGAAATTTGATTTTTATCCCCCTTCTTAGCACTTTTTTTTTTAATTGCAGTGCTTTTTTGTAGAATGTGTGTGTTTGCTTAATCTTGGTAAAGGAATAAATATTCCCAGGTAAAGCCTGCATATTATTACTTTATTTGATGAATGGAAGGGAATTTTTTATTACAATTCTCAGAACACAGAAAATGGCATACGGCCCGGTCTTGTACAGATTCACACATTTTTCTTCTTGTAGTCCCAGCTATGTTAGGAAGCAGTGTAATAAAATGGGGAGTGCACTTTCTTGCAACAAGAAAAGGCAGTTGCTAGTTCATATACTGCTTTCCAAGTAAAATGAGGTACCAGCTCATTTTCAAGAGGATCAGCTCTTTATTCTGGAAAGAGAATTCTTCTCAGCTACTACAAGTATATGAAGGACCTCTCAGAGCATGAACTCAGATGGAGTTTTGCTGTGGGTCTTGTGACATGAACAGCAGCAATTGCTTCAGGGCTTGGTTCTACTGAGATCAAGAGTAACAAAAGGACCCGGCCACCAGAAGGACCCGGCCACCCTCTACCATATACCCGTCTTGCTTACACACTCTCATCGTTCTTGTCTCTACAAAGGTTTGACTCTACAAAGCTATCTCCCCATCTTGGAAGGGATAGTAGACAAGAAGACAACTTTGCTTTTTGCATGTTCATCCCCACATTCATGTCCACTATGGGACAGGAAAATTATATCCTACATTAATCAGAGGGAAAAGATCAATCTTCTTTACTACACTGGCCACTATTTTTGAAGACTTTCTCTGATTTTTGGTAGGTGACAACAATTTTAGTTGAATTTATCTGAGCTACTTAACTTTGGGTTTAAGATAGATTTGTAACACACATACCACTGTTTTCACTGGTTGAATCATCAGTGATCTCTGTCTGGTGCTTGAGTGATCATCTTAGATGAAGATATCAGAGGAATCCGTGCTTAATTTCTGTAATGAGTGGGTGTCTATCTACTATACCTTTTAAAAAGCTGAAACGATAGGTAGACTATTTCCTCCAAGTACTTCAGACATAGTAAGGCCTGATCTGTGCTTCCTACCTTATACCTGTTTATCCTTTTTCTGGTTAACATGGGATTTTTTCCTCTAAAGTAATTACTGATGCCATTTAGTTAATTGTCATCATGCTTTCTAAGGGGAGTGAATTTCTACCATGAGTAAATGAAAAGATAGTTTTTCCTTCACGTATTGGTCATAAGTTTTTATTCAGATACTAAGTAATGACACTTTCTCCTTTTGATCATTTATTCTACTCATTAGTTAGTATCTTTTTCAGTAGTATCTTCATGATAAGCTGAACATGAGAAGCCTACTGTAAACTAACTTAGAAGCAATTCAGACTTAATTAGCTAGAAAATGGATAGAAACCTCAAAAAAAAAAAAAAAAACCCAGAATGTGAATGAACATTCAGACATTTTAGTTGTTCATTGCCATTCTTCTTTATGATTGCCATTCTTCTTTGTTGAGAAACAGAAGTACCCTGAGATGGATTGCTCTCAAACAGGACTAAAAAAAGGCACCAGAAATTTCAAGGAAGAGCCTAAATCCTGACCTAGACTTTCCATATTGATAGATCAAAGACTTCTGGATAAGCATCTGGATTCTTGGGTTTTTCCATCTGAGTCAAACTCTCCTTCCTGTCCTTCTGAGGTTCTCTTGTAACAATGTCTGCGTAAAAGAAGCTTTGCTTCCTCCTCTCCTGCTTTACTCCCCCCGCTGAATAAATGTGAGCCCATGGCTCCTCCTGTGACTATTTCCAGCTTGGAAGGTTGCCGGGGTACTCGTCCTAACTGGAGATTGGCAGAGCAGCTTCTAGTTGGCAGACCAAGCGTTTGGCAACTGACTCCACAAGTGAAAGGCAATGACTGGCAGATCTTCCTCTGATGGCTGGACCAGCTAGCAGGATGATGTGAGCACAGAACACAGAAGTTCAGCTCACATTGGACTGTTGCTGCCTTGGAGGAGAGTCAGTGATTGAGTTGATTTGTAAGCTGAGGAGCCTTCATCCGTCAGCACTCGACCTTAGAGATGAGGGCATTAACTTTGACGGGGAAAAAAAATGATTTTGGGAATCAAGACACCATGAGCAATATTTATCAGGTAACATGAAAAATAATACAGAAACCCTAAAAATGCTGGGAACTTTAGCTTATTGATGGCACTGTTATTAAGGCACTAAGTAGGAGACCACTATGATCTCCATCTCTGACTGTTGCATCCCAGATTCATGAGGCCAGAAGATGGATTTCATCAGTAAAATAATTGATTCTGTGCTGGGAAACAAAGTTCAGTTTATTGCTCATCTTTGAGAACTTGTCAAGGGAAAAATGTATATATTTATATCAACAGATGTGTCCTGTACCATGGCATGGCATGCCAAGATAGCAGGCTCTATACATGGAAACATTTGC
This sequence comes from Tinamus guttatus, assembly GCF_059628265.1. Lineage (NCBI taxonomy): Eukaryota > Metazoa > Chordata > Aves > Tinamiformes > Tinamidae > Tinamus > Tinamus guttatus. The sequence goes on from NW_028289024.1 coordinate 629,313, forward strand.
ATTTCTGATAAACAAAAGCTTACACATACACTTGGAGACAGTAGTAGCAGTCCTACAGAAGGATTGCCAAGACTAGCGTGCAATCATAGATATTCAAGCTTAAAAAGACCTCCCAGAAATAAGACACCTAATCTATTATCCTTAGAGCACAACATTTTGTTCTGTGGTAACATCTATGGACTTTTGCTGTGTTATTTTTAAATGTGCCTGTGTCTTTTAATGACATTTAAAATATTATGGACTCTGCTGATGTGTGGAGTCCTCTGAGTTGCCTTGATACAGTCAGAAAAAAAAAAAGAATCCTTGCTGCAAATAAAGTTGGAGTCACTTGCAAATCTTCAAATAAAATTTGAATACCTCCGTTCCTCTTACCCTTGCCTCTGCTTTATATCTTTGGTTTCTTGCAAATCAGAAGCAAAAAATATTGCAGAGATGGGAAAAATGCAGCTATATTAATTAATTTTCAATCAAATATAAGAGGTTAGGAGGGGCAGTGTCTTTCACCATATAAACAGAAGGCTTTGTGATATGCTTCATGCACAGATCATGTCCCAAGGAGGCTGAAGTTAGTGCTGGTAGACATGACTTCAAAGGCTGCTCTTCACTTCCCAGGTCCAGTAATTTTCTAGTTCAATCTTTAAAAAATTGTCTTTTATTTGTTTATTTATTTTCTGTTGTTGCAATTATCCACCCTAAATAGGAATATCTTACACCATCATGGCTTGACAAGTGCAAATCTGTCCATATATGTGCGATGTGCTTGGGTTCCATGGGAATGTGGGTCATGTAGCCTGGTTTGTTGTCTTCTCAAAGGATGGAGCATTGAGAAGCATTTTATCTACTAACTTTTCTCAGCTCAGAAGAGCTGGAGTCTCACAACTTAAACCAGTCATGAGGACCTTCTTATGCTCTTTCCCCACCAAAAGCATGCCAGTTTTTAGGTCAAGGTTACAGTGGTCTACTTCCAAAAGCTGGGGATGACCCTGCCTTGACATTAATGTTGTATCCTGAAGCAGACTATGATCAATGCTGATGCAGATGCTGACTTTCCCTCATCTCTTTCATTCCTAGCAATGTGCAGACCAGGTAATGCTGCTTTTCCAAATATAGAGCTGGAATCTCACCTGGCACAAGTGAGGAGAGCCCCAATTAGGAGTGATTTATACCAGCTGAGGTTATGGTCTTGCCAGCAACTAAATATATATATACATTATACATTATACATATATACACACACACATACACACACACACACACATATATATATACACATTTGGAAATTGGCTCTTGGGTGTTAACCAACTTTGTGAATTCATTAAGTAAATAAAAGTGCTTTGGCTTAGCTGCAAGCCTTATTAAGAAATTTCTAGAAATTACTCCTTTATTATGATTTCCTCAGATATATTACTTCTTTGAGCAGTTTGTTTTGCTATCATAGGTCTTCAGTATGAGCCTCTACAGGGCCTTGTGTTACAGAATGAGCTGTCTGAGGCCTTAAATGGAAGGCATATTAATTACTTAGGAAGTGTTGCATTTTGTACATCCTGGGGTAGAATCAATGGCATGTTATTCCCCAGCCTGCATTCAACTTTTCAAACCCTTCCCTAGGAACAAAACTAAGTAAAGTCCAGTTGTTATTGTCCCTGTTTTAGTTTCACTCAGACTAAGATTTTCAGTTGGTCCACAGAAGTGGCACATGTGAGTGGTGATCTGTACTTCCTTGAGACCTCTCCAGAACAAAGACGGAGCTAAAAAATGGGGATAGGATTGGCATCAGATACACATTTTTTTCTGGCTCTTTTCTATTTGGATGGTCTCCTTCCTCTGCCATAGCAGGAGATCAGCTTTCTTTTGAGACTTAGAGAAGGAAGAACCAAGGTTTCTGGAGGTCTGGTGGAGCAAGAAACATTTCCTGCAGCCAGAACATCCTCTTGAGTCTTGATGCATGGATGCATGGAGAAAGGATGCATGTCAGCCTGCCACATTCATGTTTCTATTCCTAGGCCACTCATTAAGGACTTGGGAAAGAGGTCTCCAGACACAAGCAGCAACTTCATGACCTCAGCACCCTTTTATAGGGAGTATATTCTTTCTGCACAAGGCAGTTTGGCATGATTTGCATCTAAGCACCTGGTCTCAAGTTCTCTTCCAAACTGAAAACTCTGGTTAATGGGACTTAGGGGATTGGTTGCTCCAAAGGAGAAACCAAGGTGCACCACTGAATATACTTAGTATGAAGCAGAGACTCCTGGAAAGGTTGCAGAAAGAGGACATCTTTGCATCCTGCTCCCCACTCTGAGTTACCCAGGTCTCTGGGAACAGGCACCTTCATGGGCACTTGTGCTCTAACACTGACATCAGCCTGCTGTGAGGATATTGAAATTGAGCCTTCCATGAAAGTCAACTAAATGACTCACTGTTTCCTCAGACATCTTAATTTGTAGATGTGTCTACCAAATGCTTTCCTGAACACACAATCTGTTCTTCATTTCTTTTGGCAGCGTGATTCTAATTACCTTCTTCTCAGCCACTAATTTGGGGCTATCATTAGTGCAACAGTATTCCAGTTTGCTTTGAGGTAGGGAAGCTGATGAGTAATTATACACTTCAGCTCCTCCTTGGAGAGGAAAAAAAAAGAGAGAGGAAGAAAGACTACTTGAAGAAAGTATCTGTGTGATGGCTTGGTTTGTTAAGCATGTGCTTTGGTTAGCATGGTGAGAAAACAGAGCTGGGAGATCAATGTCTATCCAAGCAGACTGGTGACACAGGCACTTCACTGCAGTTGGCTTTGGCCTGAGACTTTAACTGTGTTTATTAATGAAAAGTAATGTAGAATTCCAAGACTGGTAGTTTAGGAATAATTCAGAGCCGGCAGAACAGCTCTGTGGTCCATCATCCTCTCTTGACAATGACATTAGAGGATAGTGCTAAAAAGCTTTAGTTTTAGTGCCTCCTGCAATTTTAGTAAACAGCATGTATTGGGGAAAAGCACTTTCCTCTACCGGTGCTTTGATGAAGAATGGTTTATATGTCTTAAAGAATGAATCTTTCCTTTGCCTTCTAAGCCAATTTGTTTCTAATTTACCATTTTAAATCCAAATATCCTTTCTCTATTCACTCAGTCATCTTCTGTATTATATGATAGTAGAAATCTAGAGCTTAATCTGACATTAAACTAGATATATGTGCCAGTGAGTTCCATAGGGTGTCTATGAATGAATTAAGTGTTTCAGCTTCAGCAATAAGTGTAGAGCCAGGCAACACGATCAAGGGAATGTGAACAACAGTGCAGCTCTTCCTGAAGAAATCACTTTAGGGGTCTTCCATTGCCCCTGCCAAAACACCTGATGTCCATCTGAGATGTCCTAGGGAATCTCACTTGCCTTCCATCTGGCACTCAAGGAAGGCATGGATCTCCCTTCACTCCTGTTTTACATCTGGTAGCCCTGTGTGGGTATCTCTCATATCCTGAGGTGTTTCAAACCCTGTTGGATTTCTATGTTCAGGAAAATTAGTCTTGTCCACCATGCCATTCAGTAAATCACTCCCTAATCTCTGCTGACTGCAACTTCCCAGTGATTGTGATGGGAACTAGCTCACATGCAGACACCTACCTCTTCTGTGTAGGTGTCTTCTATAAGTTTTATGTCTACATAAAGAAGTCTAACATGACCTTTATAATAACATAGTGGTTCCCAAAGTGAGCTCACTATAACATTATAAGCACATGGACAAGTTCAGGAGCAGGGAGTTTCCCTCTTCTTGTTAAGAAACCTGGAGACCCATTAATGTAAATCGCAGGTTGGATATTGGGTCTATTTTCTGCTTAGGAAAAGTCTATGTTTGTTTAGGACCTGCCATCGTCTCCATACATGTGGAAGATGTGCAACATTTTGTTATTTCTACCATACATGGCTGTTCTGTAGTTGTTTCAGGGCTGTTTGGGGGCCAAGAAGTTTTGGGATCCCAAATCTGTCTGCATTCCTGCATGCAGAGATGACCTTAGTTTCCATCTTCCAATGAGTATTGTCCAGCCAAACCATTTGGCTTTTCAGGGTAAGGGTTGTTTCTAACATTTCATCTGTAAAACACCCAGCACATTGGGTTCTGATCTTGGCTGGGGAGTTTTCTTGTGGTTTCATTTAAGTCGTCATTATTAGTTCATGAACCAAAATATCTGTAGAGGAATCAGAGGAATTATGGTAAATCATTTCTAGCTCTCATTTTCATGGCTCAGTTACAGCCCCCAAATTAATTAATTACATTAAATCAAAAAATAGGGGTAAGAAGATACACAGTTATAATTTGGGTTATTCATTAAAGCTTGTGGCTGCATGCCTTCTTCCTTAATTGGTGATTTATGTTAAACATTTGACTGATGTAAATACAGAACTTGTTGAAGAATATTTTAATAAGATTTCTTTTTTTGTATTAAGAAAAAAACCCTATTAATTCTACTTTATTCACTTTGTGGACTCAATACAGTACTTGGATAATAATAAGCATGTCATAGATCAAACAGTATTTGGATATAATCACTTCCAAATAATCTGACTGGGAGTATGCCAAGGAAAAAGAGTACTAGAAAAGCCAGACGAAAGAAAACAGGCTAACTATCCCGTGCTCTGGTGAACCCCTGTTCACCAGATGATTATTTTATAATTCAACAAAACTTGTATGCAAAATGCAGAAGCAGGCAAAAGAGCAGAGTCTGGGAATGAGAATAGCCCTACTCTCTAGGACACAGCCCTGTGCCTCCTTCCGTGGTGTCCTAGACCCAGGAAAAATCATGTGTGCCTTTATGATTAGAGACACACGTTCAGCAAGAGCAGAGAGAGGAGCTGTAGGTGTGAAACCCTCCCAGGGAAAGCAGGGTAACTAGAAAATGTTAGGAGGCTGCATAGAGGAAGGGAGTTACTGCTTGGATTCATTTTGGGGGGCTTTCAAGTATCTCAGTATAGACCTGCGTTCTCCTTTGAGTGTCTATGGCATTTTCTTAGTGCGTTTCTCGATGGCTTCCTGGGGAGATCAAGCAGATGTCCATGAACACTAGATCTTTTTTACCAATATGTCTTTCTTTTTCCCTTCCTGTTGAATCCATTGGTTGGATATGAGGAAAATTGAGTCGTATGTTGTCACCTTATTAGACACAGAGTTTGATCAATGATGAGCCACAGCCCAAGCTCTATCCATTCGGATGTGTACATCTCTAAAGAGGACTGAAGAATAAATCTTAATTATTCAGCTTGGAAACCAAAACTGCAAAGCTGTCTTTTCTTTCTCCAAACTGAGTGGGTAGGAATGTTGTTTTATTTTTCATCCTGGTGTTCTGTATTCTTTTTGAGAATGGAAGATGCTGCTCCAGGTAAGTTTAGTGAAGCGAATTATCTGATCACTTCCAATTATCTCTGTTGAGAATGGCAGAACACCTGACAGCAGCTATTCAGAGATATTTCCTACTTTTTTTTTCTGCAACCATTCTTTTTTTTTTTTTTTTTTAAAAAAAAAAGACCAACCTGAGGTGGATGTTACTATCAAAACAGAAGAACGAAGAATGAGGAAGACATTTCTCCACCGTTGACTACCGTCATGAAAACTCACATGAAAACCAGAGAATTCAGTATAGTAGATGCACTTCTGTCATTCTGTGATGGAAACCTTGGCCTCATGTAGCGCATTTACTATTAAAGATATAAGACTTTGATACCTTCTTAAAACAAAAATCAGACAACCAAACAAAAAACCCGAAGATAGAGAAACAAGTCTGTTATCAAATCTTGCAATTGTTATTTTTTTGTTGTCTTTCCCTGGTAAATTTATAAAAGAAGACATCCTTTGTCTTCTAACATGCTGGAAACAAAGGAGGACCACATGCTTCACAGGCTTATTAAAAAAAAAAATGAAAATGAGCCTTTAGTTTCATTTCAGGCCTGGTATAGCCAGAAAGCATTGCCAGATGAAGGCTTTTTCTCTGACACAGGTGAACAGTGACCACAGACATGTTTGTAGTTCTTAGATGATCTCCAGGTAAAATTGACCATCAGGGTAAGTCAGGTCCCCTTGCTGCCTGGTTCAGTAAAGGTCATCAGACAGTAGAAGTTGACTTGTCTTTGAAACTTGGTGCTTCTCATCTCCTGTATGGGTGAAGCTTTCCCTTCTGGGCTTTCCAAAAATGTGTTCTCTGTACCTAATTTATTTTCTGCTTGTGCAGCAAGGAAGATGGGCAAATACATTAGCAATAACACTAGCACGAGGGAGATCTGCATACCTCTTCCTTGTTTCTTCTCAGGCATATCATGTGGTTCTGCCAAGTCACTGTGGGTGGGACTCATCTCACCCAACATCACATGTCTGCAATGCAGACATCTCCACTAGCTTGGCTGTTTCCACAGTGAATGGAGACACATTACATTTTTCAAGTATAGTTCATCAGTCTTGTTTTTGCCATCTACTCTAAGACGATCCCTCATTTGGCCAGATAAATTCCACTGCTGAGTCTCAGCTTTCTCTGTAAAACAGGAGTAATATTGTGGCTCTACAGCTGAATTCTGAGGGATGTATGGTTGTTTATCCACAGCCATAAACCTACTAATTTTGTTCCTAAACATCCAATGAAGTGAGTTGAACCCTCAGTTACAACAAATAATCCAACAGTCCTGACCCTCCACAAAACCATTTTGTCCCAAATCTCATGACCCAAAAGTTCCTCTGAGCTGATCGATCAAGCCATTGAGTGATCCCTCATCTGAAGTCCACAGAACACAATAGAATGCTCTGATAGAGAGCTGACCACAGTCCAGGGAAAAGAAAGTGTGACCCTGAGCTGATTGTCCCATTGAACCATGGCAATTACAAAGTTCCTAAGAAGGACCGCAGAGCCTTAGATCAATCAGAATACTGATGGCCAACTGACAACTCTTAAGCTTCATTGAAGAAATTCAAGTCTGGTGCCAGCTAGAGCTTCGGTTATGTCGTGTGATTAGCAAAGAGGACAAAAATCTCTGCTTGAAGGAGGTGATGCACCAGCAAAGACTGTTATCCCTAGTTCATCTTGGAGCCTATCTTCAGACTTCACCCTTCTCCATTCCTCAAAAGACCCGTAGGAACCTAGAGAAATATGTCCATCTCCCAGCTGTGAACACCTATGAACAGTTTCCCTCACTTCTTTTTTTCTAGGGGTTGTGATACATGCTGAGTGGTTCTTTGCTATATGAAATGAACAAAACAAAAACAAAACAAATCAACAAACCCAAAAAACAAAACAAAAAAAAATAGCCTTCGGACTGCCCTAGCTTTGCCACAAGATTGTCTTTGTATGTAGAAAATCCAGAATAAGGGGAAGGTCATAAAAAACACCTAGAAGCCTTCCATCCTGAAACTTTTTGAGAACTTTTGGAAAGCTCAGAAGACAGTCTAACACATACATTAAAAGAAAAAAATGCCAAGCCAAACAAAACACGCATACCCACATAAATTAATTCCACGTTTTTTGGAGAGTTACTTAGGGATGGATCCACAGACGGTGTAAATTAGAAGAATACTGATGATTTCGAAGAAACAGCACTGTGAAGAAAATGCCAGATCTACTTGCTGCAGCATAGCAGCAAACCAAACACATTTTTAATCATTTTTTTTTCTTTTTTTTCTTTTTTAAGGGAGAAGGGGGAAAAATCTATATAAATAGCTAGACTGTACTGCTCTGTCTAAAAAGTCGGGGACAGTTTACAAACTGGACTTCTAGCCAGAATTTGACCCATATTTTTCAAACGCATCTGCAGACGGGGTCCCTTTATGCAGTAGTTAAAAAATGTGGGAATATAATAAAATGAGGAATGTCTTAGTTTGGAAAAAAAAAAAAAGAGAGAGAAAGAGACCAAAAACCGGTAGTTTTTATTCCTGTTTTTTAATTCGTTAAATACAGGGGAAGCATTCTTTAATTTCTGTTTGTTTGGCAGGGAGGTGGAAGGTTCTGAGGCTTCCGGAAGGAATTGAGCATTTAATTAAAAGCAGTTGAAAATAATAAAATTAAAAATAAAGGAAAAAAATAAAGGTAGGTTCAAATACCATCAGAGTAATTACATTTTAAACCAATGCTTTCCTGTTCGGGATGCATTTCAGCTAGCTGACCTGTAAACTCTGTTCTGGCCATGACCCAGTACAGAGTGAAGTTAATAGAAAGAGCCCCTGAGAACTTGGTGGACCTCCAGATTCAACTTTATATGAAGAAGTTTTACTCTGGAGACTGACTGTTTTTTCGGAAGGGACAAGAGAAGATCAGAGGTCCGTGAGTTTCAGATCAGGAAGAGATTGCTGAATATTGCTGGTGTCACCTAAGGCTAGTTTCTGAGCAGCTTCCCAGGAAATCCATCTAAATAATATCTGATTCATGTCAGGGGCACCAAGAGCAGAAACTGATGCAATATGTACATGGGACCATGCAAGAGCATCTCATAGGAATTAGGTTTATTTTCTCAGTAGATTTTGGGACTTTCTTGGTTTTGGCAGAGGAAAAAATAACACAGAAACTGTATCCCCATGATGTTTCCATTTCCTGGCCACCACCAGATTTTGCAGAGGCCACAAGAAGAAAGAGAAGTCACCTGAAAAATTTTAAAACTTTTCCTATACTCTTTGGTAAAATTAAGTAGGGTGGAGTCAACCTTCACTATATGTTATGCAACCAAATGATAAGGTTTATGTTAGCTGTGCTTGTAGAAGTTTTACTTTTCGCATTTTAACCTCCAACACAGCCTTCTTCATTTGAAGAGTACATATGTCATGTAAAAACATACATATTTTATGTATGTCATGTAAAAACAATTATTTCCTTTGTTTGATTGTTTTCCAAGATTCCCTTCTAGATCTTTATATTCCCTGCCAGTGGCCAGGAGTGGAATTGCAGAGAGTCTGTCCAGGTATAGAGCCTGCATTAGCAGAGTGATTTCTCATGGCCATGTGCTTCCAGCAATCCATGGTTTAGATATTTCTACAGATGCAAATCATGTCCATCCCATTTTACAGCCAGCAAAGACTACTTCTTCCATAAGACTGTCTAATTCCCTTTTAGGCTCTTTTTATATTAACTCCATAATATCCTGTGCTAACACCCTCCAGACTTTATATGAAAAAAAAGTTCTGCCATTTAACTTATTTTTGAACATAGTTTGTTGAGTTTCATTGATATGATGTTAATCATATTGACACCCTACTTATTTTATCTATTTATTTATTTTAGAAAAAAGGGAATACTATCCCTATCCAGTTTGTTAGCACAATTTATCGTTTTCCAGACCTCAGCTATTTCCCTTGTCTCTTTCCCACATAGAAGAGCTATTGTCAGTTTAGCCTCCTTTGTATGAAAATTATTTTTTTTCCTGAATAATTCATATTATTTGGATGTCTTCTGGAGAAAGGATGGACATAATGATATGCTGGAAATGCACTCCTCTTTGCCAGTTTTGCTCATTGGAACATTCCTCACGTATGAAAGCCAAGCATCTCTTGTCACATAAAGATGCAGAAGTGCTACTCCTGCCTTGGAGTTAAGATGCTACTCTGAATTTTTTCTCTCAGTGGTTGTCTCCTGTTCCTCTCTGTCTTATTATCGATGATTACAACCAATTTATGTCACTCATCTATATTGTCTTTGGTGATATCAATAATTATTCCTAATTATTCCTAATCAGTATCTTTTCCACCTAGGCCTTGACAAGTGCTTGCAATAATGGTGATTTCTGGGTAATATGGGCCTAGTGGATCTTTCTGATCCTGTGTGATTCAGCTTGCAATTCAGTGAAATATTTTTAACTGATTTTCTATTGACTGGAATATTTTATTACATTTTATTCTGAGGTGGCAGGATGCTTGCTTCACATTCTGTATTTTTGGAATTGGGCAGGAAACGGTTTTCCACTCCAATCCTGCAAAAATCTTTGACATTTGAAAAAAATAATTCCTTGCTATAAAGTGTGATGAAACAAAATCCGTGTGTGTATTTTAATGAAAAGAAAGCAAAACCCAGAACAAAATGTTGAGACCTCCCCAGGTGCTGTGGTGACCGCAATAGTCAGTCAGGGGGTTTCATAATTTTGCAACGTATAAGCTTTTGCTTAGTTATAGATTACAGCACATTTCACAGTAGAGTTGCAATCTCCGACATAGTGAGCACAACTTTATTGACTGCTTACTTGAGGTTTATGGCCTCTTAGAGGTAGTCCATATACCTCAAAAAGTCCACAGAAAGAAAAGGCTCCCAGTTAGGTCTAATTCTTGCTAAGCTGCTTTCATCAGTCTTAGGACTCTATCAGGTTTTCTTTCAGTCTCTTCTACTGAAAATATATTATTTTATGGTGAGGACAAAATGGATAGAGTGAGGAATTTGTATATACATAGATCTACTACAAACTGAAAAATGCTCCAGCCAGTGAATGGCCATCATATCTTCAAGACTTTGCTCACATCATGTACCTAGAAGTGAAAAAATTATTTTCAACAAGGGTTATTTTGCCTTTTTAGTTTTAAATAATTTTATTGCTTTCAATAGAATTTCCATTCAAAGAAACCCCAAACTAATCTAATAATAATAATAATAATAATAATAATAATAATAATAATAATAATAATAATAATAAACCCTTTGTCCAAAGTTTCCTCCATCTGGAAAGGTTTCATTGAAGATAGATCTTCTAATGAAATGAAGAAACGGCCTTACAATCATACCTCTCTTGAAAGGATTGTTGATGTATTGACCCAAGCATTCTCTAAAAATTAAAATAGAAACCCCGGTATCTAAAGCACTTACTTAAACTAATCCCCATAGAAAGAAAAGACAATGTTAAAGGACTCCACAGCATTCTTTAAGACTCACTGGAGCAAATCCATGTCCTGTGATTGCTTCTGGGCAGGAATCAAAATTTAACGAGGTGCAAGGCTGAGAAAAAGGAGTAAATTGAGGTGGCATGTATAATACAGGGATCTTTTTTATGGTTGCGTGGAAAATTAGCTGGGTAGTAAAATTCTGAGCTATTTGACGAATGTGTCATGGCAAGATAGCATCCTTAGCTACAATCAATCTGCAAACACTTCAGAATGTGATTTTCAGAACGGAGTCCTTTTCCCTTCCAGACTAGGTACAAAGAGCCAAGATTTCCAGTCAGGCCAGTAACAGAGCAAACAGTTGACTACTCACTTTGGCCTGAAGTTCATGCTCCAGTGTGTGAAGAGGAAATAGGGTGGGAATAGTCTTAAAAAAAAAAAAGGGGGGGGGGGTCTGTGAAAGTAAAACCTACCCTAAAGACTTTATTCACTTTTTTTTTGCAACTTAGAAACACTGATAAAAATTTATCTGCAAAATACTTTGACATGTTTTCATATAAAAAGTGGATTAAGAACTTAGATGGAGTGGCCCTAAGTGAATCTCCAAAAGTTAGTCAAAACCTGGGAGCTTATGATCTGGTCTCTTTCTTCTTGAGTCTTTTTATCCTTCCTAGTTTCCTGAATAGGCAATATCAAAAGCTCTTTGCAATAGATACCAGCAAAATATGCATCATTTCTGATGTAGAATTTGCACTGTAAATAAACAAGGCAGACCACAGAGTGGCAACCATAAGAGAAGCTAAAATGCTTGGCCAGAATTACAAAAGAAATCAGGATCCAAGTGCTCTTCGTCTCTGCATTTTTGGGTACCTTCAAGAAAGTTGTAAATACTCTTTTTTTTTGTAATAGCTCTTCTATCTACTAGGATATACAAAGAAGAAAAGAATTCATCTGCATAGCAGGTCTTGAGATCATAAAATCACTGATTTCTGGAGATCTGTATTCAAATCGCAGCTGTGCTATGTATTATCTATTTGATCTCCAACTCTTATATGTTGGCGATAGTAGTTTCTTGCCCTCTCTCAGACAGTTACATCATGGGATCTGTGCATTGCAGAGGTAGCTAGATGCAAGATTTAACATGGTATCAGGAGACAGATACATGCATGCAGGCATAAACACATAGAAGTAAAAGAACTCTCATATTCTGATGTGCTGTAACAGCATTTCAAAGAAATACATTTTGACTATACCTTTAAAGCAAAAAAAAATCAGCTTAGCAAGATGGTTTTTTTTCTCTTCTTTGTAGGTAATACTAAATATTTAAAGGGATAAGTCATAAGTACCACTTGGAGTGCTTTAAATGCATGAATGACATCCATGCAAGCATACTGTCATGCATTCATAACAAGCATACCAACATGCACATCATATCTGCAAATACACTGAATTTGGTTGGAGATTTCTCTCTTCTACTTTTGACTAGGTTAGATTCACGGCTTGGTGTTCCCCTCTTCCTTTAAGGGAATGACCAAGTCATGCTTTGGCTATGCCCACATTTTGCCTACCAAAAAGACCAAAGGGCTTAAGGTGCCGGGGATTTTGGCCTTTAGTGTCTGTTTGTGAACCTATTAGCTTTGCATTTTTCTTTCTTCTAACACCGATGTTGTTCTTATAATAAAAACATGCATGGGCTGCCCAAACTTTTATCCTGATAGCATACTCATGTAGCAGAGAAATGGCTTTTGACCCTATTTCAAGGATGGAGAACTACTCTGAGTTACTGTCCACCCCCACTTCCCGCAAGAGGATGGGAGAAACCCTGAGCCTGCCTTCGTTTGCATCCTTCCATCAACATTTCAGCTTGCACTTTTGACCCCAAAAGTGCTGTTTTCTGAGGGACTGACTTTCATTTTTCTCTTGGGGTGAAGCCTGTTTGGTACGTTGCAGGTAGGAATGACTTTGCTCATGGCATTCCTCTAAAGTTCAAGGAATTAGTGCTTTGGCTGAACACCACAGAAATAATTCTCAGGAAATTTCTTTGCAAAAGATCCCCAAAGGTACATTGCTTATTGGTATCCTGCCATGAACTTTGATGGTTTCACACCAATGTATGGCTTTGTCCTATGAAGAAAAAAAGCTACAATGTGTCATAGCTACAGCATTATATGTTCGCATTCCAATTTCAATTGCATTCCAAAATTCACACCATTATGTCTTTCTAGAGCACTATAGCTTCACCAGTCTCTTGAGGCTCTTGAATGACTTGATTAAACCTTATGGGAACATCTCACCAAGAGCACAACTTGAAGTAGATGTGTCCTCCTCACAAGGACAACATGTGTCCTTATGCAAGACATGCACCTGTGTCAACGAAATGCATGTAGTGCTGGTGCTTTGTGGGCAAGGGATTATAGTCATCATTGCAGTCTGTTCACATTTAAACATATAGTTAATTACACTCCAAGTTGCAGTGTTTGGAGAGATGGCACTGATCTGCTTGTGGTCTCTTTGCAGCCGGGGAACAGTCAGGCAAATTAGAGGTATTTCATTTGTGCAAGTTATTTAGTGAGGCAATTTTGAGCAGGGAACAGTTTTCATTTGTAGCCATAAGGCATCTTGGAGAAAGGGAACTATTAAAGAGCATCGCTGGCAGCTCCAAGTTTGCTAATGAGGGAATCTTTACGAGGCTCCCGGCTGAGCAAAAGGAAAAAGCTTGGGTTTTATTTCTTTGCGTAGCCTGCATTTAGCAGCTATAGATGAAATTATGACAGTGAGGCAGAAAGATCAGACCTTGTCAGCAAATTGGACGCTGTAGACCACAGAAAGCCAGGAATTTTAACGGGGGAGGAGGGAAAGTGTGTAAAAACGTAGTTTAAGTCTGGGGTTTCAAAAAGGCTGGGGGAGGTGAGTGCCAGCTCCCTTCAAAAGTTATCAGCAATTACACATTCTGCATTTGCAGGCAGTTTTAGAAATTGCAGCCTGAAGGCATCAAAACAGCAAGGAAGAAGCTACAATAGTCAAAAAATAATGAGTACTAAGAAAAGGCAAGGAGCTGGATTGAAGTAATTTAGGGATCACTAAATTGCATTATTTTAACCCGTAGTAAATTGGTGGAGGGAAAGAAAAGCATTTTGGCTGGACTGGAACAACTCAGTTCCCTCTTAATATATCCCCCGCCCTATAAAAGGCATACACACAAAATGCTGTCAAGATGTTTTCTTGTGGTTTTAATATGAAGCATTTTATTTCATTTCAGAATTAGTGAAGCATTAGTTTTTGCCTTTTTAAAATGACATTTTTGACTCTCTGTTTTAAATACATTTTTCTTCATCTTTTGTTTTAAAAAGCAAAAAGGATATCAGACTGTGTCTCACACTGGTCTAACAAATATTATCAGTTTAGCACAAAACAACTTCTTGAATTTTTGCTTTTATTTTCTCAAAGTCTCTGCCTAAGACTCTGTTTTGTTTCCATCCAAAACACTTTTCCCTGTAATTGTTTGTGTTCATGATCCAAGCCAAAATGTAAATCATTGTTTACCTAGGGCTAATTCTTAAGAAAATTTTACAAATATACTATATATGCGCAATGGGTAGAATTAGGACAAGAAAAAATGAGGTAAGATTTCAGGACAAGACCCTTAAATCTGAGGTTAATTAATATTGCTCTCCCAAGAAAAGACTGTTATGAATGGACTAATAAAGCAGACTGTGAGAAATCTCCCAGATATTAACAGAAGGCAATGAACAATCTCAGATCATTGGCCATCTCTGGTTGCTCTAGATAAATAAGTCTTGTCATTGTGAGTCCAGGGGAGGCTTATCAAACAATTCACTGTAAAATCCTAAGAGATGAATAGCATTGACTAGTATTTAAGGACATGATCCAACAGTACTTAATAGGTTTATTCATGCATTTATATAAGCCTGACCTCAAGTTCTCTGATCAGATGAGATCTTCACAGAAAGACTTATTCTATCTTCCCAATATCAGGTAGAATTGTTTACGGAGTGTCTATCTGTGTTTTGCTTTTTCTTGGTTTTCATGCTGAGTACTCAGTCTGACTGATATAAAGAGTTAAGTAACGTTATTCTTTGACTGCACTGACATTTAGAGGTGACAACAGCATCGAGAAATCATCCACACGCCAATGATGGGTGAAAAGCCAGCCTCAGAAAAGCCTCTTATATGTAAAGAATTCTGCTACTGCTAACTCTGCATCCTACCATTCACGTTGCACAAAAGTACAGTGCCATGGGTTTTATATTTCCCCATGGATTCTGGTGACTTTACACTGTGATTACACAGAGATACCAAACTATGTCTTAAGGCCAGAAAGAGTTTTGTCAAGAGCTGATTGCACAGTATATCCTACCTGAACTTAGCCCATCACAGAGGATTATTTTTAAAAACTTTGTATTTGGTGTTTCTGGGCAATTTTGTACTAGATATAGACTTTTTTTTTTTTTTTCCTAGCTCAAATTTGAATCCCTTTATATACTAGGAGAAGGTGTTATTTGGTTCAGAAGAAAACAGTTCATGAAAGATGATGAGCTGACCCCTCTGCCTCTACCATACGTTATTTGAGGATTTTGTTTCAGACTCAATTTGGTTTGGTCTGGACTGAAGAGATCTACCACTCACGTGGTTTGAAGCTGAATTAAGGGTTCATCGTTACATCAGAGCCTTGTCACTCAGAATTTTAGATTAGAGGAGACGTCTTAAAGTCATCAGGTTTAACTCCCCATTCAGAACAGGAGGAGCCTAGATCAGATTGCTGGGCTTTGTCCTGTCAAGTTTTGAATATCTCCAATATCTGAGTGACCTTATAGTGACTCTCTTCTCCTAATGACTGATTGGAATTTCCCTTCTTTCAGCTGGTGTCTGTTAGCTCCAGACTTACCAGTATGGACCTCCCAAAAGTCTGTGTAGAGTTTCTATCCTCCCACTATGTAGCTGAAGAGAGCAACCAGATCACTTCTTCTTTAGACTGAAAAAGATTGTCCAGATCTGTTATCTCTATTATGATGCTAAGGGGCATAGGTTGAATGCTTGAAGTAGAGATGCCTTTTAAATTCTGAAGGGAGTCTAGTTTGCACAATCCAGACCTTTTTACTACTGAGAAGACTTTGGGGTTCATCACCCCAAATGAAGCTGCATACTGCAAAATAAAACACTAATGTAGATTCTTCCTATATTTGCTATCTTAATTTTGGAATCAAAATGATACCTGAGCATTGCACAGTGAGTTCTCCTGATCAAACTCAATTTTGACTCTTTTGAAACAACATTCCATAGCTGAAGACCAGTAACTCAAAACACATGAACTATGCAGATGGCTTTGACGGCCCCTCTAGTGTCTGGATCCTCAGTGATGAAGATATGGAACTACTTTGTTTTGAAGAAACTGCAATTAATGTGCACAGATTTTTTACATTTTTATCAAGCTCTTGTCTCAAGTCACTGCAACACTCTGGTTCTTCTACACCAGCTGCAGCAGGAAGGTCTATGAGCAGGAACTGCTGAAGTGCAGGTGCTCTGCAGCACAGTTCTCACCTCTAAGCAGGAGATGGATATGTGAAGATTCACTAATAATACCCTCCATTGGACACAGAGTTTGTTTCCAACACTCTGTATTTTCTGAGTGACAGTAAAGCAAGATTCTTCAGCTCAATTTTAGACATCTGCTTGTCATCAGATGAGTGACTTGCCAGGGGACCGCAATATAGAAGGAAATTCGGCTAGTTTAGTATCATTGCAAATATTCAGAACATTTTATCAGCTCGTAGATGTTAATGCCAAAAGGGATCTTTAGAGCATCTCATTAGACTTATTGTGTTACACAAGACCTATAATTTCACTGTTTCCCTCATGATGAGCCACAAACTGATTTTGCAATGTGCAACAAAATACAGTGTTAAGCTCTGGTCCCAGGCAGACCTTTCCAGTCCCTGATGTGCTCTTATGGTCTCATGAAAGCAAAGTATGGTGGCCAGATATGAAATATTTTTGTTTTCTTTCTTTTTAACTAAAAAAATTGTGGTTGAAAAAAAATTAGGTTTTCATCCTAAACTATTTTTGAAGAGAGAAGGTATATTCTGAGGAAAATAAAAGTCCTTTTGAGGGATTTGTTGGTTTATTTTTTATTTAATTTTATTCAAAGCCACTAATGTTTTGGATTTCAGTTGCCAAAATCCACTGCCTGCAAACTGAAAGAGGTCGTCTGCCAAAAAGGCAGAGATCTTTTAAAAACTCCAGTTTGTTGTGGCATTTTTGAGTTTTTTTTTTTTAATGAAATGCAGAAAATTACATTTTGGAGAAAATACTTTCCAATACGTTCCAATTATTAACTCTATGAGCACATTCTTTTGCTTTCTAATGACAGGAGGCACATCTCCTGAATATGGAATAGTCACTCATCTTGTGTAGCAGGAAGGGATGCTGATGTTTTCATGCTGAAAGAGAGGAAAAATTATCTTGCATCATTCCTTTTTATTTATTTTAAGCATCACCATCTGGCTTGTAAATCTTTGCTTTGGCTGTTGGGAAGTAAAGCTTTCCTGTCAAAAATAATGCCTGTTGTAGATGTAAAACAGAGAAAAAATGAAGAAATACAGCTAAGAATGTAATCTGAATCCAAATACAAATGTCATTTGAATCTAAATACCCTCTGAGATCTCAAAAAGAAAAAAAAAAGTTTTGGAGATTTCAGGAGACCTTTTGCTCTAATGAAACTTGTGAATCAGTCATGCCAAGGGCCTGGATTAGTGTAGGGTTAGCATAACAGTGGGGGCTCTCATGCATCTTGACATCAATAGGTGACTTTCCTTTGACTAGTGCGAAGCAAGAAACCAAGAACACATTCCTTTTAAATGGCTTCCAGCACAGATCTGATTCATTCATAAGTTAACAGACGTCTTTTCCACTGGCTGGGGATCAGAAAATCGAGTTTTTATTCACACTTCCTGCGTTGTATTTGATCTCTATTCTTAAAGACTACCCCCTTGAAGCTTGGCTGGCAAGAGATGTGATAAAATGAAGGACGGAGGACAGCATCCAGATGACCATCCCATCACGGCCTGGTTTGGGGGGAACAGCAGTGACGTAGGAGGAAGGTGGAGAAGAAAGGTAACTTTTTTCCTGGTTTCTCTTTGCTGAAAGCCACCCCATTTCAAGGGTGGGGCTTATCTTCTTAAGGGGCCTTATCTTCTCACAGAGAAAGCCTTGTAGACTCTTTGAGGTTCTATGGATATGAGAGATTTTAGGCCTATGTTCAAATAAATAAAAATTTAAATAGCAAAGACTTTTTTTCAATACCTTTGAAAAAAATTCAAGAAATCTCCCTAGATTTTGCTTTTATCACATAAAAAAATTGGTAAATAATAAGGCTCAACTTCATAAAGACAGGCAGGTGCCCAGTCCCAATCCAGTCACTGACACGGTGAGCAAACAGCTAGAAGAGACAGAAGTAATAAATTATTTCCTTGTAAAAAGAAAGATAACTGGTCCTGCCAACCTCATAAGAAACTATTCATGCTCTCTCTACCCTATGCAACTCCTGTTTTTTGCTATCTTTTTGCTACTTTTTTTTAGCAAAATTTAGCTCATTCTTTCTACCTTCCAAAACTAGATTGGTTGAATTTAGTGGTGCTTTGAAAAACATCATGTACAAAAATGAGTTTAGAAAGTCCTTTTCTTGACCGGTTATTCTAGGCAGGTCCATAGTTCTCTTTTTCATATCCACTGGGGCTTGTTTCAGTCTTTGGTTATGGAAATAGTGCTGTGTTCATATGAGTTTATTTTGCCCATGAGTGTGTGGACTGGGCGACTATGGATGCATCGGCAGAGATTGCTAAGGCAGTCTTGATCTGTTAATAAAAGTCTAAATTTCCTATTCTTTGCATTTATGCTTGCAATATGTGAGTGAAAAAAGGGCTACTGTTCTGAGTTAGTTCTAGTTTTCATTGACTTTTCATTTCATTTTCATTTGCATTTATATAAATGGATAAATGAAGCTCAGCTACAGGTGGAATCAATCTTTTGTTTTGTTCTAATAGAATAACAACATTAACCATAAATATGAAGTATCTGGACTGTACCATAGCATGTGAGACAATGTCTCATGAAATCTTTCTTGCCACATTAATTAAAATCAGCCTGTTTGCAAGCAGCTGCATAGCCTGATCATTAACTGAAATGCTGAAAACAAAGAACAGAGGGTAATGAATCATGCATAATATTACATGGCATTGCAGGAAAGCAGTTTAGTGGGATATCCACATAGATCAGTGTTACTTAGGATCCTCATTCATGATCTGGCAGAGAAATGAACACAAGCATGAATAAAATTCACAGATCTTTCTTACTCAAGTGGGAAGTGCCAAGATTATCCACAAGGAGAGAGTATTAAGATTATCCACAAGGAGAGAGGATTAGTGAAAGGGGGCCAGAAGAGGTAAGCAAAATAAACAGCCAGCAATGATCCAAAATTGTAATCAGTCAAAGGGACATCTGGGAACTGCTCATGCCAAAGGAGAAGGAAAGGAAAGCAAATTAAAAGAAACTGCATGATGTGAAAATGCCTATGTTAACTTGAAAAGAGAAGCAACAGCACCTCTATGGACAGGTTGTTTTGCAAGGGAGAATAATCACAATTTTCATCAAATTCGCTTGGGGCATGATAACAGCTCCTATGTTGAAAACACCCTGCAGTAGGCAGGTAAATAAAAAGGTTGGTCCAATCCTTGCGAACCAAAGGATCACTTTCCAAACTCCAATTTCATTGTACACCACCACACACTAGTAGAAATGTACCAGGATGATGTGGTGTTGAATAGGTCTCCTTAGGTTCCTGGATTTATCATTTCATGAATTACAGTTGGCAATCAATGACTTTGGCAAAGAGAGTGTGATGGGAACAGACCAAGAAAATGGAAAAGGGTGAAAAGAAAAGACTGAAGAGTTGGTGAAAACAGGCTGGACTAAGGGAGGAAGTGAAGCAATGTTGGTGTTTTCTTAGAAGAACTTTTCAAAGAAGTGTTCCCATTAACAGGTTTAGACAAGCACAATGAAGCATCAGTCTTTCTGGACAACTGTTAATTCTGGCTTTCAATAAAATAATGCTGGAAAACCAAAAAGAAAACATATTTGTTCTTTTTACCAAAACAATAGTTTGTGGAGACTAGCTTTTTGTGCTTCGATTCTGTGGAAACAAATGAGCAAAGAAGGATACTAACAATAAAAGGCAACAGAGGCAGGCAGAAAGCTTCCTGCCTATGCCTATTTCTGCCCATTTTAACTACACTGAAATGTGTGGCATAAATCTGGTTTTGAAAGAATCATTCAAGATTTGCAATGCTTTATGTAAGGTCAGGCCTAGTCTCTACAGAGTTTTCAATTACTTAAAGATGCTTTCAAGGAGATGAGTGATCTGGGTGAAATTAATTTTTGGAGTCTAGTCTTAAACAGCTTTTAGCAACACTGATCTTCGGCTTCTTCCAAATTAGACTTTTTTTAATGTAATTCCAGCAGGACTAAACCAGGGCCACCACTAGTCATGACCACTAATGCTGGTTTTCCATGCTCAAAAAACATGAGTGTGGGTCTGTCTTTATAAAACATAGTTCAGTTTCAAGACTTTATCTATAATATCTATATCCAGAAGAGGTGGGTAATGCACCTGATTTTTTGTGGCAGTAGGAAAGAGATGAACTTTCTTGAAGACCCTCCTAAATACACATGTGAAAAGTGCATTTCCCCTTGGCTGCTTTGGACATGCTGAGAAAATGGGTGAGCTGATACTTCAGCTTGCTACATCTCCTGCTACCATCTCTGTTTCTACTCCTTTGCTTTTCAGGACACCACGTCAATCTTTCTTTTATGTGCCAAAGTAGACAAGTTGCTTCTTATCAAATTCATAAAAGTTACAGACTGAATTGGGACTGTAGCAGAGCTCCATGAGCTCCACAATTTCATGCCTTACCCAGCAGAAGCCCAGTCAGGTAAATGGCATTGAGTTTTGATTCTGAAAATAGATACCTAAGCCAAAATAAATAAATAAACAAATCCCCCTCTTATTCAGCTGAAATTTTCCAACATTAATGCTTTTCAATGATAAAAAAAGATTTGCTTAATTTATTTTGTTTCATAAAAAAAATGAAATTCTTCTGTGTATGTGCATGTGTGTGTGTTCCTGTGTGCACAAATAAGCACATTTTAACTTTGTTGTTTTGCCAAAATATTTAAATAGGAAGGTAGGTGGATGCAAGTATATATCTACTCATTATGGCTGTTGGTGGTATCATAGAATTGTTTTTGTTGGTGGTGGGGAGAGAGAAGCAGAGAAAGTTTTCCCACAGAGTAGAATCCACAAGATGCAGCTGCCTCAGCCATGGTCAGATATGCTTAACCGTGCTTCTTTGGCAGACTGTCACACCAAGTTCACCTCATATCCCAAGTCTCTTGCTCCAAATTCTCTCATTATAAAAATTAGAGGGTACATCTTGGCCTTGTTTGCCCAGCCTGAATGGTTGTTATTCAAACTGCCAATTATAAAAATCCCCTCCTCCCCTAACACATACACTCACACACACGTTTGCACACACATATTACTCTGCAAGACTCTATTTTAAATGCTAATAAATGTCCACGGTTGATTTTTGTTTGCTTTTCTGGTTAACCATCTTTACTACTCCACCTCATCATCTCTTTTTCCAGGAAGAGTGTTCCATTTTGACCCCACAATTAAATTCCAGACAGCCTGTGAATTCAGCACTGGGGGAGTTCTTGGGAGATTTCATCTATTATGAAAGATAGACGAAAAAATAACAACCCTTAGTTGCTTCCAAGGTGCACAAACTATATTTGACCACCCAAACACAAGGCAACGTTCCTTCCAGTTATAGAAAAAATATATAAAAATAATAATAAAAAACCTTATTGAGTTCAGACAGTGTGGGAGCTTCTTTTTTCGGAAAGGCAAAGGGATTTAGTACATACCAAAACCAAAGTTCAACCCAAACTATGAATGCAAGACAAGGGGCATATGTGGCTTGCTACTTTTAATAAGCTCCCACCTCGTCCCGAGAGACTTGTTTATATTTTAACTACATATGGGACATAGGATCTCTATCACAGAAGAGTAATTTGCAAATTAGGACATTTACTTTAAGGAAATTAAAACTGGATTTGGCTGAAGTATAATCATGTCACTGTCTTTTTTTCAAGCTACTTTTTATTCCCTTTTGGACTCACCTCCTCACTCCGCTTCTAGGCCAAAGCACCAGTTTGAAACTTCAAACAGAGGTGGAGATGCTATGGTGACATTACTTATCATCTAAGTGTCACACCTAAATTTATTGTGTACCCAGAGTTACCTGCAAGTGTGGAGCAGAGGAGCTTTCTCTTTTTCGAGAGATCAAAGCTGAGATGTTCCTGCAATGGGAAGAAGCTATTACGGAGTGGAAAATTATGAGGAAAGGACAGGGGGGAGTTGATAGCAACATTTGATGACTGCTAGCTCATCTCTAACATTTCAGTCCATGACAGGCTGCCCAGTGTTGCTCTGCTCCAAGCTAAACCCTCACAGCCCTCTTAGGAGAGTCTCACACTCTCCTCTTGTGAAAGATACTTCAACCTCCTACTCATCTTTATGGCCCTTCACTGTACTTGCTCCATTAAGTCTGTGTACTGGGAACCCCAATACTGGACACTACTGCAGATATGGCCTCACTAGGCCTGAGTAGAGGGCAAGTATCGCCTTCCTCAACCTTCTGGCAATGCTCTTCTTAATGCGGCCCAAGATACTGTTGGCCTTGGTTATAAGGGGACATTAGTGGCTCATGGTCAGCTTGATGCCCACTAGGGCTCCCAGGTCCTTCTCTGCAAAGCTCTTCTCCAGACAGGATTCTCCATCCTGCACTGGTGCATGAGGTTGAATGAATACGAAGTCACAAACCTCAAGTTGAAGTCTCAAGTTCAAAAGCGAACTAAGCAAAATTTTTGAATTCACTAGATGGGAGGGCACAGGGAAACATGGAAACAGTGAGCCCTGGTGATTCCACCCTTGCTTTTGCGGAGGGACAAGAAAAGCAGCATTTGCTTCCTTTCTTAAAGATAGTCTTAAAGACATTATACAAGCAGTAGAGGCCAAAACAAAGAAATATGTTGCATAACTGCAATGAGCAACAGCTTACTATCTTTTGGTCCTAATATTCTAGAAAGAAGTTTTTGAACTCCATTTCCTACTTTGATAGGTAAATATTCTTATATATCTTATTCCTGGATATCATGGAGCCTTGGATTCACCAGACCCATAGATACCTAACTTGATGTAAGATAGGCAACCTTTGGTATGACTAGTCCATTAACTATAAAAGTATACAAAGGAAAATGACCTCAGATTAGATACCAAATTTTTATATTTTCAAAGGAAAATTCTTTAAATGCTTAAGGTCAAATCACAATCTCTACAGACTCTTCTTTCAAAAACATCATCAAGCCACCAGATTGAGGCAAGGGATACAAAACTAATGAGTTTGTAAAATCCATTGAACTTTTCATTTGAAAACCATTTAATCATTTCACATGTATTATTTCTGGCATGGTTAGAAAAGACTTGTAATTTGGAAGATGAATATAGTCAGAGATGAAAGTGATGGATATCTTGATCAAAGACATAGACATATAGATTGGATAGATAGGTAGACAGACAGACAGACAGTCTGAGGAAAGATATGAGTTTCTCTTCTAGACTGACTGGATATCCTACAGGAACAGCCTGAAAAGTATCATAATTCCCACCCTATCATCCAGTCCAAACCAGGAATATCAGCATCAGACAGAAAGCTAAAACCAAAATGACTTTAAAAAGCTAAGAAATTTTAGCTCCACTTAATTTAAAACTTCAAAAGACGATGTTACAAACTTGGGCTAAATATTTGGCAAGGATTCGGCTTGTGTCGTATGCTATCCAACTGTATTCAACCCTCTTCGACCCTAAGTGTGCAGGACAGCTGGAAAGCAAGCAGTCATAGCATGGAAGGAATGAGGATCTCGTGATTAAGACATTAGACAAGCCCCCAGGAGATCTGCCCTCATTCTTCAGTTTGTCCACAGACTCCTCACATGAATGTAAGCAAGCGATTTAATTTCTCTGGACCTCCTTTTGCTTCCAAGGTGAAAACACACCAATGATCCAAATAGCTTAAAGCTAAGAGGAGCTTACATGAACAGCCACTGAGTCCGGTTCTGCACAACACAAACAATAACATTTTGATTAAATGCAACCGTTTTCTTGCCTTGCCTGTCTAGAATGCAGGTTTCTCCACAGCAGTGCTATCTTTTGCTTCTTGCAGGTAAAAGGCTCAAGTCATCCTTCTGGCTGTAGGCATTAAAATGGGATGTGCAAATTAGGACCTGGCACAGATAAAACTCTCTTTCTTTTTACTGGAAAAAGATATCCAAGGAGTAAGTGAGATCTTTGAGATGCTGAACCATCTTCAGGGGCCACTTACCTTTTTTCATAGGTTAGAGAGAACTGTGGGGTGATTGAGCTCCTAACACTAACAGTCTTGATTAAATGTCAAAAGCATCCAGGATGCTGTGTCTAGCATACTGCAACCCTTCTGTAATCGAAATACCAATGTGAACAGGCACTACCTATGCAATGCTTGGAGAACAATCAAAGTAGAAAAAAATGAGTGAAAGTACACCACATGATGATGCTGATAGAGATCTTTGGATTTGTGATTTTTTTTCTTATTGTGAACAAAGAAAGAAGAATTAACACTAAATTCAGAGTCTGATTTATCAATTCAAAAAATCGTTTTTATCAAGATGTATTTTATCTTATTGACTGAGAATAAGTTAGGGCTGCAGTGAGCCCGTAGCCTGTTGACTTCCTTTTAACTCTTTAATTTGTATGTATCAGATGTCTTTCTCATGGTATGTATTATGAAATCTTTGGACACAACCAGCACAACGAAGTCCTGGGCATAGCTGAAGACTGATTACTTAAGCATCTGCATTTGGGACAGAGAAGAACAATTAAAACCTTCAACTCTAGAACTATGGGAACTCTCTGTATCACTAGCGAAGGGTAACATTGACTTATTACAACCTTTTTCAGATATAGCAGTCTCTTCATGGACTCTGCAGTACACAAGCTGGTTCTCCTGAACCTGCAGGCCACAGGAGATTTGTAGGGCCATCTTAGCATCACAGTGTCTGAACACCTACCAGGATTGGACAGAAGACTAAAACCAAAATGACTTTAAAGAGCAAAGAAATTTATCTGAAGAGGTGTCTGCAGAAATATAATTAATAATATTGGATATTACAAGAGCTTTTGAAAACTCTGGCTTCAGAAAGACTAGATATAAGAGGACCGATTCACACCAATTTGGCAAAAATAGAAGTTTCCGAAAAATCAGCTTTGCTCACGAGCAAAAGAGATTTACAACTATTGTGCAGCCCTTCTGCTTCTATTGAGCATGCTTTGCCCTGATCAAGCACTTTCAAAACAACTAGGGATGTTGTCTCATCTCTATATGACTAATGAGGCCGTAGAAAAGTGATACGGATTCCACACATGGTGGTAGCTGTTTTACATTTACAGTTACTAGTTAGGCAGAATTGCCCTACTTTCTTTTGAAAATACTTTAGAGATACCACCCAAAACTGCAGGAAAGAAGAGTAACTTGATCCCTCCTAGCTTGGTTAGTGCAGGCGTGCATCTTTCCATTGAGAATGCCTACATTTACTGAAGAAAATTCACAACAGGATATTTGTGAAACAGATGGTCATTCAGGTCATAGTTTTGGAATACCTCTACATTTTGGGGGGCTTTACTGAAGAGTGACTAAGTTATCAGGACACAAGCAGTGAATCCCTCCAGGTGAAGGAAGGCTGAATAAATCATCTGTTGTTTAAGTGAAGAATCAAACAGGTCAGGCTCTAAGGCCCTTGAGAAAGGTCAGTAAAGACTGAATGAATAGACATTAAGATTTGTGTTCTCCTAAAGTAGAACAGAGGCAAGATATCCCACAGTGTCTATTTCTCACCATTGTAAAGCAACCCTGGGATAATGAACGTGTTGACAGCATCTACATTATCAACAGCTAAAGTTGTAAAGCTGTTTCCCGTATGACCTTGTGTGATTTGTTCCCTCCTGGTCATACACACAGACTCACATGTTCATACCTCATTCCTTTTCCCTGAAATTAACTTTTGCAGTACAAGAAAATGTAACCTTCTCTGATACTGCCTTTTAAAAAGACCCAGCATACCAGCTTGAAACAACAGCAGGAACTTGCTTGTGGTGTTTTCTCAGTAGATTCTGCCTCCTAGCCTTAACTCAAGACAAGGTCAACTGGTTAAAAGTGTTAACAAGGGCGAGATCTGCAGGGGCAGTTTAATACAAAAGTTATAAATGTCAATCTAGCAGGGACAAGACCCTAGGATTCAGGTCAATGCCCCCATTGCCTGTGCCAGTGAACCAGCACATTTTTGTCCCTTTTCTCCATGGCTCAATTTGATTCACATTTTGATCAGCAAGCAGGGGCAGTGCTGACAGCAACAACAAAATTGTTCCTAGTGCTGTGACCTCAGAGGTGGACTATTCCAAATATGGCTATTCATTTATTGAGCAAATTCAGGTAGAAATCAAGACATTCACCCTACCCATTGGAAAAGCTTTTAGCTATCATAGCTATGAACTTGCATAGCATTTTTTTTCCATTGAAACAACCTATCTTTTAACTAATACTAATTTGGCCTAGGCTCTTTTTAATTGCTATATAGAAGTTCCCCGAGTCCTCTGGCATGAAATTATTAAAGACCAGCTGTGATTAATTGCAGGACACAGCTTTAGTAACATTGTTTATTGTTGTTCTTGTGTTTTAAAGCCAAGCTGAAATTCAGTGTGGCCTTGGAGGAGGTCAGCTCTTTCACTTTTCCCATGGTACATAATGAAAGTGAATCCCACACTTTTCAGATAAAAACTTTGTTTCACTTCTATCAATTTCTCCAAACTCCCAGCTACAGAGAAATTTTCAAGACTGCCCAATATGCCCCCAATAGAACATGAGAATGGCAGTGGTTGAGCTGGTCTCCAAAGCTCACAGCCCCGAGCTCTTTGAACAAACCATTCCATGATAATGTACAGTAAAGGAGTCTTACACCTTTATGTTTTTTTCCCAACTACTGCAACTGCTAACTGATAACATTATTCCTAATTGAATAATGTTAACATTTCCCTTATTGGATAAATATAAAAATCTAGCTTTGCTACCCGCTCTGTCATACAATGCACCTTACATCCAGGAAAGCACATGACACATATAAGACAGCATTGCTGAGGAGTACATGTATTGAGATCAGGTGGTGACTTTGCCACCTTTTTTATTTATGTGTTGCTATTACATTGGGTCTAGATGATTAAATGATCAATAACCACACTGGAGCTGGCTAGTGAACACTGAAATTGTCTCCTTCCCCTAAAAATAGGCACCAAAGGGGTTAATCAATCCTGGCAGCTGGGCAGGCATAGAGTAAACTTGTTTCCTTTAATTAGTTTGCAGGGCAAGAGGAAAGAAATATTGCCTCTAGGACCTGAACATTTTATGGGAGGGCAAGTGGAATAAACCAGGAAAGCAGCATCACTAATTAACTTGTTCTGAAGTGCAGCAGAACCCGTGACTTTCTAGAAAGGAACTGAAATAGCTACTGAATTGCTCCCATGACCTTGTTATCTGGTGCTGCTGCACAAACAGAGGGCATAGTAGAAAGGAAAGGCTGCTTCAATATAAGTGAAATAATAGAACTACTATGGCGTCTTTAGTCTGCAAAGACCTTATATATTTTATATCCCTCCTAAAATATACAGGACTCACGATTTTACTTTCTTATATACAAATATCCTGGAGAAAGATAGACAGGATCTGAAGTGGGTACTCACTAGTAACCCAGTGGTGGCAGCACAGAACTGTGTATATGCTAAGTTGAAAAGTTGAGCATTTGAAAAAATGGATAACTTTGTCTGTGTAGAGGTCCAAGTTACGTGACCTAACTGGCTTCTGTAACCTGAATTAGTTTATAGTAAGTACACCATGCACCAGACTTGTAGAAATGCCTGAGTAAAATTCTACAGATATTTACACCTGAACTATTACCTAGGCCTCTTGTGCTAGTGAAGAGGCAAAATTTATTTGTTGTGTTTTAGATGTTCCATTAAATACCCTATTTACATTCCTTCAGATGTCATGAATCAAACTATCAACATCTTGAGTGAAGTTCAGTTGCCCGAATACTGTCATTGGGTGACATTCCAAACATCACGTTTTCACATCTCTGGCAGATTATTTTGCCTGACTTCCAGATGATGAAAAGTCCTCTGTCATATCTGCCAGCCCACACACATCTCAATTTCCTATAATATCTCCAATGGCATTAAATACTTGTGGTTAAGCATTTGAATCCTGTCTTCTCTGTGGGGGTAACAACAGGTCACCCACAGCTATGTAAATTCAATCATTTTGTTATTTTCAGAGCTCTCAGAAACCTATCTGAAGTAGCTTCAGGGCAGCTACCTCAAAGACTGCCAGTAAGATACCCATTAATCTGTGGAATCTCTTCCTTTTGGTTCAGATACGTTTTTCTTGCTTCCAGTTATGCCAATAACAAGGTCTGATCTAGGTGAGTACATCTACCTGATGATGTGTGATGATGGCAAGTCAGATCTCTATTATAGGAAGGGTTAACTTGTTAGTCTTGGCTCTGAATGACACGCAATGGATAAATGGGATGAAGTTGGCATTTTGAGCTCTCTTGATTTGGGAAAGGGAATATACTGGTCTTCAAATACATAACAGAGATTTTAGAGAAGAAACGAATAGTCTGTTCCCCAAAACTCACAGAGAATAGAACAAGCAGCAGTCATGTTCTTAATTTGCAATGATTCTAAGATTTTGTGATTTGCAGTGATTTTGCACTGGAATTAATTGCTTGGTTGTGGGTGTGGATTCTCCTCTACCAGATATCTTTAAGGGCAGGTTAGACAAACATCTGTCAGAAATGATGTCAGAAGGAAGAAGGAAGCCCTCTTTGTTCTATAATTCTATGATTTATCTCTGGAAACAGGCCAAAAATACAGCAAATCCCGAAGTGGATATTTAGACGAATAGCAAGAATATTCAGCATAATCATACTTAATGCTATTATGATTTCTGGAAGGACTATTAAGCTCCTTGATTAAGGATTTACTTTTGCTGCACTGGCTTATGAATAGATCTCAGATGAGGACAAATTATCTTACATATGCTGAATGAAAATGATATAGACTTTAACATAAGCTTTTTAATGAACTGCAGTAAAGTAGTCCAAAGAAAACTTTCTTATTCCTTGCTCTCTGCCCAAGAGAGAAAGAGGGAATCCAAGGTCTTAAGACCAGCCTAGCTCCAACAATGAATTCCCCTCTTGGCAGAGGAATCCTTAAGGTGGAATAAACAGTGAAGTTCCAGTGAAACAGGGAATAGAGGTGGAGGAATGTGCAGATTTTAAACTTTATATCATTACAGATGATTGTTCAATTTTCTGTGAAAATAAGCACCTCCTATTTGCAGAGACTCAAAGCATACAATGCCCATGCCTTTGCTGATTTTTCATCTTCTTTCACCCTTGGCACTCTCCTGCCTGAGATAAAGCCATGTTTGATGGGCCAACATATGCTTTTTTCTTGCCTTCCATTGCTGACTACCTGTAAGCTCTGAAGTCATCGGCTATCACATGTGAAGCACAGCAAACTTAACAGCCTGAAGTACACGAATATTGATTTAGAAGGATCAAAGAGGATTTTCCAGGAGTTTATTTTGAATCCCCTGTGTTCCAACAGTCCTCGGCTTTGTTATGATTAGTGTTTCCTACTCTTTTTTTTTTACAAAATAGGTTGAGGGGCAAATATGCTTAAGGAAGGTAGTGTGGTGCTTATCCCCTGCCATTTCAGTGAACCAATAAAGGCTGTGAGAAGGCAATTTTTTTTTTTTTAAGGCTGCAATTAGGAATGATTCAGTAGATCAATATAGATGAAAAAATCAAACTAGATAATGAATTCCAGTTATGAGAAGCACACTGAAAAGAGTGCCTTGGGGAATCATAGAAGGTTTTGAAAAGTCAGGTAATGCTTTCCTATGTCCTTAGGCAGGACCAACACTATAGGTCATCCTTGGGTGACGTCTATCTAACCTATCTTTGAAGATGCCCAGTGGAGAAGATTACTGCTCCAAGCAATCTGTTTTAATGTATCACCACCCTTTCTGTTATAAAATTTGGCCTAATCACAAACCTAAATTTTTTTGTTCTGTGATTGATGCCCAAGGCTTCTTGTCCTAGTCATCATGGACACAAAGAACAGTATTTTCTCTTCCAATTTCTAACTATTTCTGAGATAGTTTATATATATATTTATATTTCTGCCACCCTTTCTTCTTCAGATGAAGAATACACAAATCCTTTCAGCCTCTTCCCCTAGGTTATGTCTGGTATTGGGACAATTAAAATCAGAAATCAGGTGCTTGCCAGACGTTAGGTACCAGACCTTGCTCCACCTGATATTCTATAGAAGCCACTCTTGCATACAGTGGCAGAACACCCATGAAGTGCTCTAAAAATCCCTGAGAAGTCCAGCGAACTGAACAGTGCTCATCATGTTTCCTCTTTCATCCTCCTGTGCCATTTGGTTACGTGTTCGTTCACCGCAAAGTTACCCTACAGTCTTGCTCAATAGCAGCATTTCAGTAAAACTGCTCTTTAGGAGGAGTATCTCCCAGACCACACATGACCAGCTTGGAATGGGGGTCTTTTATCTTCTTGGAAGCACAGGTTAGTGCTCAGTTTAAAAATCTGTAAATTAGAGGGCTGGCTGTAATCTGGTCGTGCCAGAATTCCTGTTTCACCCTTCTAGAGAGGACTGCTTATGCTTGCATCAGGTAAGAAGAATCTCCTTTAGGAGAAGCTATTCATTTCCATGGATAAACACAGCACCAATATTTAACCACATACTTTGTAGGCACCACACTTGCAGCTTCTTTGAAGCTTCCTTAGTACACCCATATCCCAAGCAGAATGACAGAAAACATAGAAAAATTCATTTCAGGCCATATTAACACAGGTGGCTCTTACTAGTAACCAACTTTCAGAAGTTTCTCCTGAGATGGCCCTCACTGAGAACCATGGGGTCAACATGCTGTTTTAAATAAGGATCCAACTTTTTGTAGACACCCTGTTCAAGGAAAGGAAAGCCTCAAGCCCTCTGACATCCTGTGAATGAGAATTGTTTTCTTACAGCTGGCCTGAATATTTGTGGTCTCCTGTGTCCTTTTTCTTCCTCCTTTGGTACTTTTCTTTTTCTTTCTCTTCTTAGATTAAGACCAATTAGATAGACATAAGGAAATGTGGTGTGGCCACAGTACTCCCATGATCATGATGAGTACTTCCAGATCATGATGAAATGCTTTAGTAAAAATAAATCTTTCTTATGCCCAATCTTCTGGCCACAATCCATACTTTCATAAATAAATACATAAATAAATAATTAAGACATTCAAGGGCCAAGTAGTGGGGCAGATCTAGATTTCCGGATGAGGTGATGGGTTTATAACCACATCCATCTGGATATATTGTTTGTACAATTATGCAAAAATCTAGTCAATTCAATCTCACATACATTCATTAACAGAATTATTTCTATGTTTTTGTTACCTACTAAACACTCTGCATTTTGTACTAACAAAAGGCTGGGAGACTCATATAAAATCATAACTACTCTTATGCCTTTTGACTAAAGGAAACAAACAAACACATGTTTTATATTTTTGTCAGAACACTTAGCACCCTTAAATAAGCAATTAGATTTTTCCTAGAACCTGCTCAAATCTGGGTCCTTGTCCTTTGCAATAATTAGCTTTTCAAATTGAAATTAATTGATTAACTACCATTCCTTCTGGGATTTTAAAGCCAAATTTCTAGTTTGAGAGCACTTTCTACATTCCTTCTTAAGACAGTGCGGGGACAGTGACACCTCAAGAAACTGTCTGAATCTACCAAATGAGAGATGTGTGACAAAAGCTGTGAGAGTCACTCTTGAAAATCAGCATCTTTCCATGGACTTCATAGTACTGTTGACCAGTCTTGTTGCACTATCTGACTCCCCTTCAGTTGTCTATGGTGTCTTTCATTTTACCTAGCTCCAGTCGTCCTGTGATTTTTTTACATATACAGATACCGAGTAACTTATCTCACCAGCTTTGGAATGAGCTCATCTGCACCCTAGACTTGTGCTCATCCTATCTTCACCAACCACACTGGGAACCTAGACTGACTATCTTGTATTATTCCCTACAGTTAATCGTAAATGAGATTAATTCAGTGTAAGTCTTTATCTGTGCTCAGAGTGACCTCTGTGCATGTTCTTTTCTTTTCTCAGTGGTATCCCAACTCCATATTGATTCTTCAAAGGGTAACCTGTTTAGATTTGTGTATTTTTTCTCAGCTGCTTTAACTTGCATTTTGCCTTGGCAATCTTAATTGCATGGTCATGGCATTGTGAAGACAAAGAATAATGTCGTAATGGAGCTAGAATATAACCCATGGTAAAAGAGAAATAAATTACGGTTGCTTCCAAAGTGATATTTTGCATTAAGGTGGCATTGATCAATGATCAATACTTTACAGGAACAACATACTGTCTGGACTGGTGGACGGATTATATCTCACTTGCTACCATACACAAACAAAGTCTTGTTCACAGCTGAGCCAATTCATTAGCTTGTTAATCAGCCTGGAGCAAAGATTGGGCTCATTCTTCAGCATACGGGTAAAGCAACCGACCTTCCATCTTATGGAATAAAGAGGAATCATTGCGAAAATCAGATGTCTTGCACTGCTTTCATGGAGATGAGGTGAACATCTGAAACAAAGGAACTTAATGAGGGATTAGTTGGGAAGCAGGAATATATATACCTTCTTGCTTACTGCTGAGCCTCTTTACAGAAATGTACCTTTATTAGGGATTTAAGATAAATTGTAGGGATTTTACATGAAAAAGAGTGTGGTATGTTCCCTCATCCAAGTTCTGTCTGAGACACTAATCTCAGGCAGCAAGACGCAGCAAAAAGAAAGAGGTTTGAATATCTTAAATTTCGATATCTAGATTCACCATACACCATCTATCTAGGCCCATTTACCTGCCATTTTTATGGTGTTTCCAACATTTCTAATTCTTGTTTTGAAAGAGATAGACAACAACAATATCCTATTCACCTTCTGTGGTCCTCTTCTGCCTTCTCTCATATCTCCTCTCTCATTCCTTCCCCAATATAAAGAGATTGGGTACGTCTGAGTATTCCTTATGCCAAAATAGATTTCTGCTTTTGTTGATTCTTGCCACCCTTCTTTACTTTTTTTTTTCTCTTGACCACTGTTCTCTTTAACTGCAGTCAGCAGGAAATTTGCCTTATGGATAAGACAAGTGTTTAATTGAGCAGAAGAGTTCAATTAAAGGAGGTAAAAAGGGGGTCTGTTTGCTTGAGGAACATTGCCAAATGCCTCAAAAGAGTAGTCTTATAGGTTAGCCTCAGTCTCTTAAGGACAACTTGCTCTTTCATCACCTGCTGTTGTAGTAATACCTATTCACTCTGATTTTGATCAGAAATTTCACCCTCCGCTTGAGAAGAGACTTTCTCACAGCTGGAGAGATGCAATAAAAAAAAATTCATTTCGAGCTATCAGGATTTTTTGACGGAAAAAAAATGAAGAAAAGAAAGAAAGAAAACAAAAAAGCCGCAACTCCTTGTTCACCTTGGGTCCTGCAGCCTGCCTTTGGGGGAAAAGAAACAAGAACAAACGCACACCTTTCTTCACTTGGAAAGAGCATTCTGAGATATTGCAGGCTTTTGATGAGATCATTCTAAATTTGATCTCTGTTGTGGTTTTGATAATAGGCAGTAAAAAGGACAGGAGGGAGAGAAAAATCCCACAACTGTCTGGTTTCCACAAAAAAAAAAAAAAAAAAAATCTGTCCATGACATTTGTAAATATTCAGAGGCTAAGTGAGACCGAACAAACTCCATCATTTCCTGAGCACTTGTCAGAAGCAATTGGGTTAGGAGCAGAGGAGCAGTTTGGGGTTGATGGTCACATAGATTGAGATCCTGCCTCCCAGGAGCAGTAGATGCTCCACATGAAGGAGAGAGATGCCCCCTAATGGGGTATTATAGAATATCCCTGCCTCTGAAATCACATTTTTTCCCTAGTTCCAAAGACATATTGACTGAAGTGTGAGCCCATTTTTCTCATCCCTCCCTTTTGGAGCCAGAAGAGGAAAAAAAGTAACCACAGAATATTATTACTCAGACCTCTTCCATTTGCTTGACTTCTGCCCTCATTCAGTACCTATTTCCCATTTTCAGTTTCTTCTGGGAAGATTGGTCAAAGCCTCTTTTGATGGAAAATGAAAGAAAAGTTGGTTCTGTGGAATTGTAAACCTCTTATAGGATACAGGAAAAGCCATTGCTCTTTAGGATGTGTGATGGATGAGTGTGGATGTAGTGGATCATACAACAGAGAGGTTTAAAGCTGCAACTGCTGTCTGCATTTTCTCAGAAATCCTATGGTTGTCAGTTTTCCCCATGGCAGATATGGTTGGATGGCCAGTTGATCCCAAATCCAGTGCAAATGATACAAGTACAGCATGGAAGTAGCTTTGCATGGTGATGGCATGAATTTCTGTGTAGATGCTTGAGACTGGAGATGGATCCCTGGGACATATTCACAAAGAAGGCATTTTTTACACCATTAAGATTTTTCATTGCCAAACATCATGAGGGCTAGTCATGCCCTGCTATAATTTGACATCTGAAAAATATCTTCAGATCTATGCATTAACACAGAAATATGGCAGTGACTGCATTCTGGCCTTCATAAAATATTGAAGCAGCATTCAAAACTACCTAGCAAGGACTCAGACACTTAGCAAGAGTCTTTTTTAACCTTGCATCCAGGTGAAAGGCTAATCCATTTGAAGGAACTATTCTACCAGCCAAGTGGGCACATTTAAAGCACAATAAAATGGAGTGGTCTGAACATGAATTCACTGTCTATAAGAAATTTAATATCAACTCTGAGAAAATGTTTACAGACTTTAGTCTTGCATCTCATGTGTTATCATGCACTGAGTTAACCTAATCATCAGGCAGCTAAGTCAGCTCACAGATTAAGAAATCCAAGTGTAGGTCCTACAGCGTGTCTGGATATTGGGTGGGAAGACTGATTTTGAGTGGTTGCCCATCCTTCCTGGAAGACTGGATTCAGTTTTTAAAAGTCTGGAGACCTCTCTACACCCAGCTCCAAACACATGGCAGAGTTCAAGGGCAAACTGCTGCTGTAAAGTCAACCTTTACTGCTGCACTTCCTCTAGGTGTCCTGATTTTCTCATGTTGGTTCTTTACATTGAATGAAGAGCAGCATTTATGAAATCCTCAGTTATAACTTTGGACAGCATTGCAATTGTTGGATGCCATCAGTGATTTGAGCAATGATCACTACAATCCTAGGTGGTTACTACTAGGATTTGCAACGCATTTAAACCCAGGTGCTCCACTGTGAGCATGCTTCTTTTGCAATACGTTCTGAAAATGGACACATCTGTTTCCTGGTACTGTATGCTTTTCTCCACTGAACAGTTTAGGCGACCACCTAACTATTTAGCTATCCCTAGTGTGGTAAGTGAAATGTGCCATGAAGTTGACTTGAAGTTGACTAAGAGTCAACTTCATAGACTCTCAGGGCAAAGGGCTGAATATATTTCTCATCCATGCTTCTTCTCCCAGTGAGGTGTTGTTGGAACCATTCCAGGATAATCCTGTTCCCTGAATGGTGTTGGGAATCTGCAGGAACACTCATTTATCCAGGTCAAAACTATTCTCAAACTCTGCTACTAGTTAAATGGTTAATCCTGGGCCACTGTCTAAATCTACATCCAGCTCCCATTTATTTTCCTAGTGTAGACATGACCTAGGACTCTTAAGTTACAGCAAATGCTGCCCTACCTTTAATGAAAAAGAATAGATTATTTATTGGAAAAAAAAAGTTATTCCATGTCCTTGAAGGTATTTTTATAAGATATCCAGAAATCATGAAAACAACAGGAATTCAACAAGTACCATTTTAAAGATCAGATCTACAAATATTCTCTTACTTATATTATTTTGTAAAATGTCTACATTTTGGAGTAAACCAGTGCACTTCTTCCCTAATGATTTGCTCTGATATCTTTAGATATCAGAGCCTTTGTATTATTTCAATTACAGTATTGTGGCTTGGAGTCTGGCTCTAATTTTGCCCAACATCTAGGGGCCCTGGTGAATGATATGGGTCCTCTCTAGGCCTCAGATCGCTTAAGTGAACTGTGATTATGGGCTTGATAATCACCCATCCATGGTATATCCGTCTAATGATAGGGTACATTGGGAAGGAAAATTATATGTAATTTTGCTGCAGTGATTTTTATTTTACTGCTAAATTTAGGATATCGAGAAAGATAATAGAGGGAGACCACACTCAGTTCTCCGAGGAACCAATTCAGATTCATATTGGTGGAAGAGAGAGCAGTGCCAGGAAAAAAAAAGTGAAAAGAAAAATAAAAAGGGAAAAAAAAAACATTTTGCAGTCTGCTTAGTTGCTGTCTGTAGTTAGAATCTTTCTTGTCTGATTTTCATCTGTGCCGACAATAGTTGTTTACATAAGAGGTCAATTCAATTATTCAGATCCATGACATGGACATGGATCAGAGACTTGTTCATTCATAAACTGATGCTGCTTCTTCAGTATTTTTTTCCTGAATTCCATTCTCTTTCTCAAAAGAGATAGAGATGGAAAAAGGCCAAAGAGAACACATCCATTTTGGCAAAGTAATACATTATCCTGGAGGTGCTGGGAATTTACCTTTGGAGAGTTTCCATGACTTAGCAGAAATCAGTCACACATTGTTTCTCATTATCAGGTTATTGGGAGATGGAATCCTGAGAGAAAAGTTCTTAGGCATGGATGACATCAGGATGGTGTCAATACATGGCAAGACAAATAGCAGTTGAATTTAAAACCACTTATCAGCCTGATATGGACCTGATTCTGGTGCACTCCCATCTCCCGGTTCCCATTTTCTTTTTCTGTTGTACGCTTTCTGGTTTCCTGGTCTTTGGCCTGCTTTCTGGATATCTTAGTTCCTTAGCCTGTAGATTTCATCATATCTCCAGCTAGAGACCTAAACTGCATGGCAAAATGATAGACATGGTCATCACTGAAACCAGCTCCTTTTCTTACAGCTGCTTCATTTTCCCCGGTCACAGGAAACTCCAGGAAAGGCTGGCATGAGATCCAGTGATTTTGGTAAGCCAGTTGGGATCAAATCAGAAGAAAAAGCTGGTATGTGACATCTACAGCAAGTCAGGTATTTTAATAAAAAAACAACATTTTTCCAATTGTCTGAAGGAATATTTTTCACAAAATGATGGTTTGTCAGCATTAAAGCTGCCTAGCAATGTAGTGGCTGCTTTGGCAGATGAACAGGCACAGGTTTTGTACTTAATTCCAGTCTGGTAGAGACCATATAGAAAAAGCATACCGGTGAATGTCATAGCAATTTCTATCCTGTAGAAAATATTGTAAAACTTCACAATCTTTGCGTAAAGAGAAGAGAATCAAATCATTTTCCTAAACAGAAAGAAAACCTTGAATTTGACACCACCCACTGGGCCCTCTAAAAGACGTATCTCTTAGTGGGGAGAGTTTCTTATATTCACAAAGTTTCTTCATATTCCCCTCCAGACCTGGTAAATTTTGGAGAAAATTCAGTCTCTGAGGTTCTTCTATTCTTCTTGGCTTCACACAAGCCAAGAAAGCCATGACAGACAACCATGAAGATGGGCAGCTTAGGGAATAAGCAAGGAGCAAAGGAACTGGGCAGCTTCTGCAATGCCAAGTCTGGGTCCATTGCTGTAACAAGGCAATAGTTTCATACCATCTTTTATTCCTGGAGAGCTGGAAACTTGGCAGCCTGAATTCTGGGTTGGATGTTACATAGGTGACCACGATGCCAGAATGCCTGGGAAGGTGGGATGGCGAGAGACCAGCTGAGTAACCTGACTGCCTGATTTCCACTGAGTCTTGAAGAAGTGATCACATTCCTGCAGAACACTACAGTATTGCAAAGGCAGCATTTTCCAAAGGAAAAGTCCTGCCTGAGAGTTTGGACCTGCTCTACAATGACAAGAGCAGCCTAAAGTCTTAACTTCTTACTGCTAGGCTGCTTAACTGTGAGGTTGAAAAAACAAAAATGAAGAACAACAACAACAAAAAACAACTAAGCAAAGAATTAAACAAACAGAAGCAGAAGTTTATTGCTGAATTTTAATAGTGTGGGTTTTCTTTTGTTTTTAAACCCTCCTAGTAGAAGGATGAGTCCAAGACAAAAGAGCTGTGCCAATATTTAAAGAATCTGGAATCAATTTCTGGCTTGCCACAATCTTCCTGTGTATTTTTGGGCAAGTGTTTCCACCTATATCTGTGCCTGAGTTACCCACCACTATAGAGACTTGGATGTTTCACTAGTATGTGGTAGGCCAAGCTGGATGTGGGTCCCATATTTTTTTTCCAGAAGAACATTTTAAATAAATAAATAAATAAGATAAATAAGATAAATAAATAAATAAGGTCAAGTATGCTTACGTAGGGAGAAGAGGTGCCTGCCAAGGAAGAACTGATCAGCAGGGAAGAAGACACAAGCTTGTGGAAGAGACACAAGATATGGAGAAAAGGAGAAGAGAGAGAGGTAGGAGAGGGGAAAGAAACAATCTGTGTGAAGGGTCCCTGTAGGAATCCGGTTTAGCCCACAAAACCCAGGAGTTGTTACCATACGGTAACAGAGTGGATAGATGTCTGTAACACGTTGGCCAGCATTGACCTCCGGGCTCAATCTGTTGAGTCACTTGGGTCTCTTTGTCCCTTATGTTCCTCTTGTTCCCACATGGTCACTAGGGTTACGTCCCTCCACTACCAAAACCGCTCCCCACAAGCCTGGAACTGCTCCCAGGTCATCGTGTCATGAAGATGCAAAGGGACAGAAATGCTGGTTGTTCTTGGTGAGGAGCATTGCCTTTTCCCTGCTCCGGTGGAACCCTCCATCCCACGCGATGGGGAAAGGCTGAGCTACTCCATCAACACCCTCACAGACATGTCTGGTGCTAAAATACAAACCAACCTGTAAATGTGAATATTTTCTGCACTCACCCACTGGAGGAAAAGGAGGCAGATCTGCAAATCAGCAGGCAGCAAGATGAATCCCACCAGCTCGGATTTATGGGTCAGCTAATGCATCTTGGAGAACTGCCTGCCACCTGCTGTCAGTGCTGCTATTTTTGTGTAAAAGTGTCAACATGTAGAGTGGCCTGAGTGGTATTTTTCAATTAGAGTTTCTGGAAGCTGGTGACCTACCTTGTAAAGGGTGGGATTGATCAGTTGATGGGAAATGCTCTAAAGTGCTGGTGCACCTTGTATTATTTGCTACCTCATATCATTTGCTTATTTAATGTGCATTCTGGCCAGTGCCAAATTATGCTCCCTGCTGCGATT
This sequence comes from Tinamus guttatus, assembly GCF_059628265.1. NCBI lineage: Eukaryota > Metazoa > Chordata > Aves > Tinamiformes > Tinamidae > Tinamus > Tinamus guttatus. The sequence continues at coordinate 668,811 of NW_028289024.1, forward strand.
GTAGCCAATTTCTTTTATTCTTGGGGTTTAGGTGCTGCATGGAAGAATGAGTCCTTTGTGGCTAAAGACAAAACTTAAATTGTAGCACAATATTAAGTAATTGAACATTATATGGAAAAAAATGTTATGTTTATGTAGGGATCATACAGCATGTTCAAAGCAGCTCTCACAACTGCGAGAGAAAATAAGCCTGGCACAATAAGCATGCAGTGAATTGAACAACTGAATTTATTTTTGTTGCAAATTATTTTTTGATCCTGTTGGTGATAACTTCTGTGAATCTAGATTATCCAGTTATCTATTGGTTCTTGACAGCTGAAAACAGTCTTATCAAGCTCAGAAGATCCTCTGATAGAGCTGCACATTGTTCCACGTACATTTCACATTTGTTGTTGTTGTAGTTTTAAAGTATTTTGTTTTCATTTTAAATAACAATAAATAGAGCCTTTTATCAGTGGTTTGAGGGTGGGAAAGAGGATGCTGCCCCTGCTAAATAAAAGATCTGGCATTCTGGCTTTAGTCAAAGCTTTCTGCATGGTAGCAGCAGGTTTCAGCAGAAATCTGCTTGAACAATCACTGTACAGGCTGTTACGTTCTCAGGACCGAGATGTTTTTGGCCACAACTGCTCAAAAACAGGAAGCCAAACGAGGCAACCTAGGAAATGTGGTATACCCCATTTCTGCCCTTGGTCTCATCACATGGGCTCGGGCTGCTGGGGATGGGGTGGAGGGAGGGAGGGTTTTTGCCACTTCCCATGCGGAGGTGCAAGCATCTCAGATGAGCACACCCAATAGCTGCTGCTGCCGACCACATCCTTCCTTTCCATGAATCGCTATCTGTAGGCATCTCGGTGTTTCCTCCACCACAGCTGATAAAGCCAGCGGAGAGCCAGCCCTAGGCAACTGGGTCAGACGCCAATGGGACAGTAGCTACCCTGGTGGCACTTCCCTGCATCCTGGCAGCTGGCACACAATGTGGAGGCAACCTTCTACCTACAATCTTCATCCAGCATGGTGTCTGCAGTGTGGAGAGTGTTCAGATGTTCGTCTGGAGGTCAAGAAATGAAGTGTTAGACCAAATGTCAGTCCTATGGCCTCACAAGACCATATTTCTGTCTCTGACAAAAGCCAGGGGAGAACAGTTCACACAAAGATGATGGATCTTAGAAGCAAGTTGCTGTGGTAGAGTGTTGAGATACCTCTATAACCTTGGGTCCAGTATTTCCTTTTAGCATTGGCAATTGGACATCTGATTGCTCCAGTGCTCTGCTTACGGTGGAAAGGATCTTCAGGTGGTAGGAATTCAGCCTCTGAGGTCTCTCCTATGCCTTGCAACCCATAGGATTGCTGCAAAGATTGTGAAGAGTTCCTTAGCCAGGTCTTGGTGTTTTGAAGATATCATGGACCTCTCCTACACACTGTGTTAGAAACAATGACTCTGCATCACTGAACTTGGCCACTTCACTTCTTCATTTCCCATTTTTGTGCCTGTCTGTGTACTGCAGAAGAACTCCAGATACCTCAAATTAGTTGCTGGTTCTTTTAAACTTCTAATGAGCAAGCAGCTTGGAACAGCTGGGGAGAAGAACTTTTACACAGTTGACTTACTTAAAGATATTTAGTAATGATCCTTAATTCTTCTCTCTGGTCCAGACTTGAGTAAATATTTAGCCTAGAAGAAACATAATGTCTCTTGCAAGAAACCCATCCAACTCATTAAGCTGGACTGGCAATAAATAAATAAATGATATACTGTGGAATCAATATTGCATGCCCGTAGGCAAAAGCACAGATTTAACAGTTCTCTTACCACATAAAATATGCAGAACATTATCAGAAATAGCATATTTCCAAAGTGGCTTTAAGAGACATAAGGAGAAGAAGGTCATTTTCTCTGGAGGCAGTATTTTCTTGATAGTGTCTATCAGCTGCTACTGCAAAGGCAAATAGCTAATTAACTGGCAGATGTAAACAGCTCTCAGATATCTTGCCTGTCAGTACTTTTGACTTATGCTGCATTCAGTGACTCAGTGTTCACCTCTGAAGAACACAAAGATGGTGGAATAAAGGGCAGGTAGACGTGACAGATCCTGTCTCCTCAGCCTCTTCAGTTAGCGGTGATTTAAATGGATAGCTAAAACGGACTACCAATCACCTAATTAGCTCAGTCCAGGGTCAGTACATCTGGTTTTACAGGAAAGGAACTAAAATGATTGAAACTGGTTGTGGATAGACAAAAACAGATCACAGTGCCTGCTGTTCTGATGCTTAGGAAACCAAGCTAGCCAGCTGAAGGAGGAAATAAAGAGGAGAGTCAATATAAAATCCATTTTCTGGAGGTACTCAGGTGAACCTTGACTTGGAATGGAAGATCTGTGATTTTTAATTGACCTTTGTTTTGTTTTTTATGTGTAAGATGGGCTTTACTGGGGGTTGGGTCACCTTGACCTGGAAGATATTGAATATTGGAAGCAAAGAAGCAAAGGGAAATAATTAGAGACCGTATTACCCTGAATAAAGAAGTGTAGATTTCTTAGAATCACAGGTTCCTTCTGTTGTGTAGGATTTAACCCCAGGGCATTTGGTAAGCAAAAGAAGGATTTGGATATTTTTATATTTTAGGTGGGACAAAATTAAAACTTACTGCAAAAGTAAAAGGAGAAAATCATTTTGGAAGATTGCCTTTTAAAGATCTATTTTTTTAAAAAAAAGTTTATTTCCTTTTAGAACACATCATTTCTGTATTTAAGAAAACTACAGAGACTCTTTTCTCAGGGGAATCATCTTTTCATTCTAGCAAGGATACAATGCATCAGAAAAATAGAGCAGAACACAAAAGAGCAAGCAGTGGTTTGTCAGGATTTCAAGATGTTTAACATCATACAAAAGAAAGCAGAAGCAGCCTGGATGTTGCTATGTACTTGAGACACCTTTGGTAAGTGGAAAGAGTTTTTTCCCCTCATCACATAGATCCAAGAACAAGGACCATAAGGAAAGCCCTGGATTTACAACACACAAAGTTATGAGGAGTCCTTTGGGGCTTCAATAAGAGGCTGAGACAGCTCCTTTTTTTTCCCTTTCAATCCCCTCTTCCTTTTTCAATCAGAGGAATGCTTTTTCACTTATTATCCATAACACTAAGACACTAGGGAACAGCTCCAAAAGACTCATCTGCTTGTAGGAAAGACAAACGACTCTCCAAGGCTGGAGATGTGGGAGCCCCAAAGCATCATTCAGAAAAAAAAAAACTAGTCATACTGGAAAGATTTGTTTTGTCAAAATAAAGACTGTGTCTTGCTGTTTATTATGGGAGGTGAATCCTCCTGGTCTCTCACTAGTATATAGCACACTTATGCCAGAAAGCATATAATTGACTATGGTCCATGGAAAATATTCTACAGAGCGAGAAATAAACCCTCTGCAGAAATGTGCCTTCAGCTCTACAAGCTGGATGGTTGCCCCTTGCAGAGAAAGTTGAAGTGCAGTAGTTGGATGTAGATATCTCCAGCTTGCTGAGACCTGTACAGACTTCAGTAGGAGACACAGCTTTTCTCCTACAGTTTGCCGGATTCCTTGCTACAGGATCCAGCTGGTTTCTGAGGATTAAGGTCTCTGCCTCCTGCACCAGGTTGTGCTGCTACAGAAAGAAAATATTGGTAAGTTATACTCAACCAGACCAATTTGTCCTCAACCAAATCCACCTGTAGGGTCTCTTGAGGAGATTTCTCAAGTATTTGAGTTTTCTCAATGCTGATTGGGAATATTTTTACACTGAATGGGCTACTGTCCTTGGGGAACATTTTTTCTTCCCTCCTCCTGCCTGCTATGACTAAAGTCATCATCAGCGCCTTAAAGGAGGAAGATGAATGATGTTAACTCATTCTGATCTCAACATTGGTTTCAAGATTTGCGTGCCCTACAGGGTAAAGTTTTATGCAGTAATATCAAGCCTATCTTCCATATCCCTCAAAACCCCAAACATTAGGAACTCCTGGGCTTTATTATGACCTTGTCCTGCTTGATGTATAAACAGGGAAATTTTGGCTAGCAGGTTGTCTGTCTGCCTGGGTTGCCCAACTTTTGACAACTGCTCTGGATTTCAAAGACCAAAGGAAGCTCTAAAAATCAGCAGGCCATAATTCTGTCATTGAGGGGAGTGTTGGAAAATCCTGATTCCTATTCGGCTCAAAGGTCTGAAAGATAGTGGGGAAACTCTTGGTGTTTTAGGATTATGCTAGAAAAAGAGCTATCGATTATAATTGATATTCCCTCAAGGAAGGAGAAATAGATTGGATGACCTCTGAGGTCCCTTCCAACTCTCTCCCTTTCTCTCTCTCTCTCTTTTTTTATTTTTCTGAATGGCCTTTGCTGTGTGGATGGATGCTGTGTTCAGTGCTGGAAATGGTTAGCAGGAACCCTGTGGGCAGGATAACAAGTCTGCACCAGCCCTTAACACAGCCAGCTAAGGGAGCTTAATAATAGGTCTGACTAAAAATTATTATTATCATATTCATCTGCAAACAGCTGAAAGTTCATTTTTTATAGTCTTTGCATTAAATAAAGCTTTTTTTTTTTTTTGTGACAACTACAAGTATTTCCTTAATAGTTACAATGCACAGTCAACTTTGCTATCTCATTACAACATTCCTAATTTGTATATGGCTGGTCATTTCTGTCTCCATTTTTTTCCCTCCAGATTTCACTTTGCATCGCTTTCATCATTCCGATTGCAGATTATTCCTAACCACCTTAAAGCCAGGAGAAGAAACAAAGCATTAAGATATCTTATGCAAGTATCAAGAAGTCAAGCATGAAATCTGCTGTCTCTTTTAAATGCAGTAGCTGAAAGAAGAAACTTCAAAACACTAAAATGGCTGATAAGAGCAAGAACAACAAGAAATTTGAAAGTCTATATGACTCAGTACAAGGCCATTGATTTCAAACCTTCTGGAGCCTCAGGGGCATTTGATCAACAGGCAAAATATAAAATCTGAGAGGAGGAATACTAAAGAGAAGTTTTGGGTATCAGTTTAAAATCTGCTGCAAAACCAGGACAGGATATTTTTCCCATTCTCATTTTTATCATTTTTCATTTCCCATAACATGCACTGATAGTTATGAGTCAATCTGAATGTTACCTCCATGCCTCTTATGAGATACACGGGTCAACATTCTTATGAATTAGGGCCCTAATCATCTTCTCTCCTGCTTGTTGCAACCACCAGCTCCATCTGACCTGAAGCAATCGGACAGGCTTTGCCTTTACAATAAAGACATCTTTGTTCTTGGCATGCAGCACTTGTGCAGGAGCAAATAAACAAGGGAAAAAACTCACTTGCTCAGTGCTGCAGGCCCAAATGCCAGTTGCCTAAATGGGAAGACAAACTTTGCTTACTGCTGTTCACCCTTGGCAATACGGTTGGAGATAGAGACAAATTTGCAGTGGTGCCAAGCATTACGGCTTCCTGAATTGAAACGAAATGCTAATAAAGTTCCTGCAGTCAGCTGTGCCTCAGGAGAATCAGCCTTTTGGATGTCTCTCTGCTTTGAACAAGAGCAAAATGCTTGCCCTGGCTCTAAATAAGCCAGGAGCAGAGGAAAAACATCTGTGTGTGCTTCTGCTGGAGGGAGTTTTCCTGGCTAAAAGGTGTCCCACCAGGAAATCCTTGTTCTGGGTGAAAACAGAAATTGCACCTTCCTTTGGATGGCTCTCTGTGATCAATCTCCTGCTTTGCTCTGCACTGTGGACTGGTCTGTACTGACAAATACTTGTTTATCCTGTAAAACTACAGCACAGTTCTGAAGTCTTACAAGTGATTGAGAGAAAGGAGGAATTCAGACCAAAGAAAATTAATCTGAACTTAATAGTCCCAACTGTATATTGAACTATTTCGAAACAAAGAATTAAATTAAACACACATATACACACACACACAGAGAAAAACAAAACAAGCAAAAAAAAAAAAAAAAAAGAGGGAACATTTCTTAATGAGGAGGATTATCAGCTGTGTTTCACTGGTCCAAAGAAGGTGGAGCTCTAGAATAGAGGAAGATTTGGCTTTTCCTTTTCTTTTGCCAAGAGAGCATCAGTTTTCTCTATTGAAACGTGCTATTTCATCCTTCTTACAAAATCATGCCATCAGCAAATTCTTATTCTCTTGCATCATATTTAGTTAAAGAGAACCAGCCCCAGCAAGTGATTCCTCCACTACATCCTTGGGATGAGATGACTGGCTAAGACATGATGCCTACAGCTGAGATGATTCCTGACTCTGTTAGTTCATATTTGCGGCTGCGAGTTCCTATGATTCTGTGGTTTTGATTAGTTTCTTAAAGACCAATTAAACTTCCACAATCCTCATGGAGAAAAAATCTTGAAATATCTACATCCATGTGTTTGTGATTTATTGATGCAACTGGTAATATCCAGTCAAAGTTTAAGATCTATAAATATGCGTTGATTCAAGATTTGATTGTTCCTCTGTAACTCCTGATGTAATAAACTCTGCTCTTTTCCCTCAAGATTTCTATTTTTTTATTTTTTGCTGTATGGCAGCCATCTTCCCTTTAGATAATTATGTCTACGTGTACCATGGAGTGCTGCTTCTCATTCTAATTTTATGCCTATCTGTCGAATTTATGCTGCTACCTGCTATTACTGCTACGCCTTGGAAAACTACTTTGCCACTCTATTTCCATGAATAATCCTAAAAGCAAGGATAAATGCTGAGATTTTTCAGAAAAATAACTTTATGTCAATGGTAAGCTTTGCTAGGTGTTCTTGAGGCTTGCTCTTCCATTTTAATGGTTAGGAAGTTTCTTCTAAAATCTGGTATGATTTTAGCTGTAATTTTAGCTGATTCCACAACAACGTTCTTTAAATAAGTAACAGGTGTTTTTTCATTCTGAAGGAAATATCTTGTCTCTATGACCCAAATGACTAGGACCAGCCTTAGTATGCTCTCCATCTTTCTCAGATTTCAAGGAACATCTCATTTTTATTTTTAATTTCATAACACTTATAACTTTTTCACATATAATTATGTCAGCATACTCTGGCACATAGAAGTTAAAGGTGGGAACCATTATACAGATTAGAATGCCTAATTTAAGTGATCATATGTGCGTTGATTAACTAATCTGCCATTACAGTTAAGAAACATCTAGGAAAGATGTGATTGCTTATAGGTAGAAATCTAGTTCTAGCCCCTTTGAAATGCTCTAGATGATCCCATCTGACCACTGGTCTAAACCTCTAATGTTTAAGCAGCTGAATAAAGCTGTTTGTACCAATACAGACATGCAGATATCCTGAGTCTAGAATATGGCTCATAACTATGATAACATCTGCTCTTTAGATTAATTGATTCTGGCAGAAAATTTTTACTGCTTATTTAGAGACACGAAAAGTTGCTAACACATCAGCTTGTGCTTTGAATTTATATACTCCTTAATTCTTTTACCTCCTTTCTTTTGAAACTCATGTTGTCATTGATTCCTTATGCAAACAAAAATGCAGAGGTACTCATTCTTCTTTGTGTTCCCATCCTGGATAGCTCTTATATTTTATGATTTAATCACTTAAAAATAAATGAATAAATAAAAAATTCCACTTTGCATTACAGCTGAAAGCTAATGCATATCAGACAGAGCCTGTGCGAAGGTATGTAATGAGATGCATTTCAAGTATCTCTTGGCCTGTGCATTAATTTAAATATTTCCAACGAGCTCATAAAGACAAGGCTGCATCTCTAAGCAACTTCTCAGCAATTTGTATGGTGTTTTGTAGATTGAACTCTATATCTGATTTTATTTTCACATATGTGCACATTGATAATTACACATAATTTTTGCTGGAGTATGTTTTCCATTGGGTATTTTGCTTATAATTGCCAAAGATAAAAGCATCAAATGATCCTTGAAATATCTCTATGTTTTACATCAGACAACCACTAGATCCAAAAAATCTTGAAACTATTCCATCGGGGATCACCCTTCTGGGAATCCTCTCTGTTGAGTTACAAATGCTTTCTAGTTTCTCCTTTCCTTTGTCTATTGAAAATTGTGCAATAAGTTTCAACAGCAAGGACAGATGCTTCCCTCATTTTGAACATTTTCACTCCATTTAATTAAGAGATTATATGGATTTGAACTCTCTCAGGCTGGATAAAGCCTATCCTTCATGATTCCCCACATGGGGAGAGCCTTTTCTAAAAATCTGGTTTCTGCAGGCTGAGTAGAATGATTATTCATGTCAATGATCAATCAAGACTCATTGAAGTTAGTGGCAACAAATTTCAGGGTTGTTAGGGGCTACAAAATGTCTTTCAGAAGGTAGTTACTCTCTGAACGTCTCAGGATGCTCTAGGTGCTTGAGCAGGGGATTTGGGCTAGATGATGTCCAGAAGCCCCTGCCAGCCTCAACCATTCCATGACTCTGTGCCCTGGATGTCCTTTTGCCACCAGTGCTGTTTGTATCAACTGGTCTCAGCAAACACTGTAACTTCATCTTTGCCACCTTTGCCCAGACACATCCATAGCAGGAACTCATACAATATCTGTTCTGGGTGGAAGAAACAGCCTGAGACCTTCCTGCTTCACCTGCTGCCCTGTTTTTCCAGCTGAGGGACCACTATGCAAATTTCATGAGGGAAACTGTGTCCATTAAAATAACCCTTCAAAGTGAAGAACAGAAGTTTGATATAAACCAAGATTTACTCCCTCAATGGGTTGTTCCAGCACAAATGAGGTTGGGATTTCATAAGCACTGAGTTGGCATTGGTCTGTTTGAGTGGAAGATATATTTTACCTTTTTTGAACATCTATCTGAGAGTAGGATGAATAAGCCTTTTGAGTCTGATTCTGGAGGCAGCCTCAAGTGACTAGCTCAGAGCTTTTAGATGGCTGTCACTAACCAAGGTAGATTTCATATACAGTGTCAGAAACATGCCACTTGTGAAGCTGTAGCAGAATTTGGTTCTAAAGGGCATCAGAAAGCATTAACATTCTCATCACACTAAGGGAAGGGAAAAGGAATGAACAGGGAAAAAAAAAATGGACTTGCCTACTATTGCCTTGGCTCAATAAAGGCACTTGAGCTGTCCAAGCTGCTCCCAGAGGCGAGCAGGAGAGGAAGAGTTCCAGCTATCAGTGGAATGGTAATAGGATACGATTTTAAGAAGCTAATTTCTAATTTTTAAAGCCAGACAATAAAACTGAGAATTTTATTGGAACTCACTAAGATCACCATGCTTAGTAATTTCTAGCAAGGCCCAAAATCTCTCTTCTTTGCTGTCTCAAAGCTTTGAGAATGACACCCTCCCCCTTTTCCTCTACATCCCACAAGCTTTCACAGGATGAAGAAACTACCACACTCTGCCCCAGGTAGATACGATAACAACAAGGAAGCCCTAAAAGCCACGCTTGGATTTAGACTGAACATGACCCTAGACAAGATAGTGGATATAAATTGTATTTAATACATTGAAAATAAAAGAATTGAATTTTGAAAAAAAACAGGATAGTCACAATATGTGACTATCCTATTCTGTGTCACCTCCCAGTACACATTTTCTATCTCGTAACCCTAAGCAGATCCTGGAGCTCCACAGGAATGTGTTATGTTTGACCAGCTTAAGAACTTGTCCATGGACAAGTTCTTAAAATGAACCAGTGCAAGCAAATTCAAGCTGCCCTATTCTAAAAGGAAAGAGCTAATCTCACTACCAGCAGTTCCCAAAGAGCTTCTGGCACCTGGTAGGATGGAAGGCTCAGGAGAAGAGGAAGAATCTCTGAACCAATTGACTCAGCCACTCACACTTTTTGCAAAAAGTGCATTATATATATTGCATTATACTCCTTGCAATCTAGTTAATAGCATGGATTTCTGAACAGTGAAACAATCTCCCAGAGAGGGGATGGAAAAGAACTATTCAAAAGGGAGTTATAACAAATATTAGAATACAAGCTGCATAGAGAAGTACCAGCAATGTCAGTCAAGCTGAAACGCACAACAAGGCTTTTTCATTTTTTGCTATAGTTTAAAGTACAGCACTTCAAACTAAATAAATTTAAGAAGAATAAATAAATTTAAGAAGGTTAATTAGTCCTTTCAACCCTAATTTACTTTATAAAAAAAAAAAAAAAAATTTCTTGGAACATTTCTTGGTGCTCCATGCCCAGATGAATTCTATGCTGTTGTGAGATGTGAGTTAAGATCAGTCAGTCTTAACCTAACCTTTGTCAAACTCTTCCATATAAAGCTTAGCAGTTATCTGCACTCACACTCCTAAAGAGATGACAGCATACTGAAAGAGCCCTGTTATGTTGCCTTAAATATATTAGAATACGTAGGTTCCTTATGTTCCAAATGGAAAAGAAAATGAAGCAGTACCTTGAGGAAGATCCCCCTCATAATATTTTTTCAGCTGAAATGGGAATAGAAGGCATCAAAGCAGTAAAATTTTGACATTATACATGCAGACCCAACTAATTAGGACAAAAGACATGGCTACTAGTTGTTCTGCATCTCTTTCAGGCTGGAAGAGATTCAGTGGATATTTTATTACTTAAAGACTTCCCCTACTTACCAGATCCAAAGTGTTTGCAGTTAATAAGACTATCACCTTTTGGGTGGCAGACAAGCAGCTGTTTTACAGCTGATGCCTCAGTGGCAGCAAGAACAAAGTTGTTGCTTTTGAGAGGGAGTCTTTGTCTATGTGTCCTGTTGACTTGCCAGCCTTGTGTCTAAGCATGTAAGAATTGCTCCGCTTAGAGGGGGCAAAGATCTATCTACCTAGCCTACTATTTTGTCCTAAAAGGCAATGCACAGAGAAAGAGTAGAAAAAACAGGGAGCATAGGGAATGTATCTGGAATAACTTCTCAGGATCTGTCTTTCCATGGTTCAACAATTTCCTGGTCTGGAAGCTGAATTCAGACCCTTGTATTTAGTAATACACTGAGATGAGTCCTCCATGATTTTGACTAGTTGCTTTATAAGCCTTTCTGTATGCTTGGACTCCACAGCTTCCTGCAACCATGAATTACAGGATATAAACTTGGCAGAAGAAGATTTCCTTTCATTTGTTTTTTTGAAGGTCTACTTTGGAGCTTCACTTCATGTAGTACTTCATGTAGTGGTAGTGGCTCCTATTCGTTTATTCTCACCTCATCACCTTTCATGAATTCACAGGCCTTTTCATGAACTTACCAAACTGAAGAATGAATAGTGTCTCTTCTGAAGTGGACGTTTAATAGTCTTTGCTACTCTACTCTGTACCTTTTCTTATCCCTATGTGTCTTTTCCTGGATAGAAGGGGTGATGAACCAGAATTTCCAGAAGATTATGTTACATGATTTAGTTATAGTCACACAGCGATGCCTGGAAAACGTCCTCACTTATAAAGGCATAACACTGTAGATAAGATACTCTTCAGTCAAGTCAGCTGGTTGACAATAGCAAAATGTTGTACTGGGCATGTTTACACTGCCAGTGAAACCCAAATGTGAACTCACTCTTGAAAACAGCCTTGTCACATGTCCTCTTTGGAAACACTTGTAGACTCTTTCAGGACCACAGCCATATCTTTCGGAAAGCACAGCCTTTTCCTGAGGTCAAAGCTTGAATTTTGGTGGAACTGAAGACGTGACAGCTTATTTCACCCCAGTGGATGAATATCATTCTGAGTGCTCCTCTATTTTGACTTTTTTTGGAGTGACATATCTGTGCAAAGGACAGAAGAATCAGTCTGAAGTCTCATGAAGTCTCATGCGGCCCACCAGGAGTTCCTCTTTTTTTTTTTTTTTTTTCCTTCTCCTGATTATGAAGGAGGGGGACATAGGGGATTATTTAGGTTATATGAATGTCCTACACTATATTGTATATAGTGATCATTCAGAACCTCAGCCTTTCTCTGATCTGTGAACTCCTCTTAAACCTGGCGGAAACAAACCAAAAGAGGTGCTAATAACCTCTCTATTAAACACCACCCAATATTTCTGTGTAATCTGATACGATAGTAGTTACAAAAATACTCATTCCTTCTGGGCTACCTTGAGATCTCCAAACCCTTGGTGCCACTTTGTCTCCATTAGACAAAACTTGTAACCTCACTGGTTAGTAGGCACTCAAAATGCACTTTGTCTTTCACTGAAGAAAAAAGCTTCTGTCACACCACTTTTCTAATGAAGTCAAGGACTCCTTAAAACCCATTAAAATGCCCCAAACCCCATTGTTTTTGTTTTTCCTTTAATCTGTATTTTAGTCAAGAATAACATTTTATGTAAGAAAAAAAGCTTGCCTTGTTGACAGAATACTCAATTGCTTGCTCCAAGTCTTTCAAGGCCTTCTGGAGGATTGAACCTTTGGATTCTTGACTATTTGTAATAAGATACATAGAATTTTTGCATATAGCTTTGAGAACTGGTATGGTTATAGTTAGGAAAGTGATTCTCTAGGAACGCAAGCCCCTTTCCCCAAAGATCTATTTTGTTGCGTCTTTGAGTCATAGTGGATTCTTTAGCAAGCAAAACTAATATTTTACTCCTGTCGGCTCTGCAGAGCCAAAGCCGTTAATGGAAAAATCATCTCAATTCGGTTCCAGCTCATGCATCATCAGCAAAATGGTTGGCCATATTCCAACGGCAGATCTTTTGGGGAGGACTTAAGAGGCACACACAAAAGGTTTTCATCCAAAACTGAATTTGTGTTCCTGGTAATTAGGGGGCGGGAGGGGGACATGTTTCATTTTATAAACCAAATGGATGCAATCTGGAAGCCATTGAGTGAAACCAGAGAGTGGGAGAGAATGTAGAACTTCACCATTTCTATCAAGCTGTTTTTCTGATGAATGGCTACACTTTTACGTGAAGGTTGTTTTGTTCTGGCCTGTGAAGGCTCTTTGACATGGAACGAAGGATGGGGAAACGCATCTGCACCCAGAGATCGATGATATTCATCATGGCTATTTTCCTTTTGTTAAGGTTGCAGGGGAATGGTGACATTAAAGCACACAGCTGGAGCACTTAATGCTTAAAGGTTGAATACAAAAGTCTGGTGTTTTGCTTAAATTATTATTATTTTTTTTCTGCATCTCTGGTTAAAGAGTTAAAAGTCTTCCCTCCCCAACCCAGACCCAAGCATACACTGTCATTCTTTTCGCAGTGTTTAAAGTTTATGAAGTACTCAAATTTGGGGGTTCCTTGAGGTGGTCTCCTTTCCCCAGCAAAGTAGAGCCAGAGAAAAACACAGAAAGTTCTGTAAATCTGCTAATTCCCTTTGTTGAGCCCTTTCTAGGGCAGGAAAACCACCATTTTCCCTACATGGCTGGTCAGGCTTTTAGAGGCAGGCAAGTCCTCCTGGGAGGCTTCTTTGGACTCTCGTAGCATTGATCATGAGGGATTATAAGCAAGGGGCACCTTCGTAATGGAGCTTTCTTTTCCTCAGCTTCCCCTTCTCATTCACATTGATGCTCTTCAGCAAAGAGTGTTTCTGGGCTGACTTATTTGAAATCTCTTGGATACTTGGTCATGGGTTTCAGCAGTTCTACTTTTATAGCAAATTTTTCAGAGAGGTCCATCATATTCTTTTAAATATAGTCAGGGATTACTTTTAAGATTATTCTTAAAGGAGACAAGTTTTCCCAAACTTGTACTATTTACATCTTAAAAGAGGTCTTACCTTGTATTTCACTCTCTTTCCATGAGATCTTACCTAGTTAGACTATTTACTTATCATATTCTTTCCTCTCTTGCTCTCAGGCTCCATTATACTCATGTCAAGTTACTATCTTTTTCCCCAAGGGAAATATATTTTTACTTGTAATATTACAGTTCCTCCATTTTAGTAACTGGATAGATTTTATTGATGTCAATAACTGGTAGCATCTCCAGGGGGTGAAGCGATAAATACCATGAACAAGTGCTGGTAAAGCGGTGGTAAAGAAACAGCTCTAAAAATCAGCTGCTAAAATGGATGTGGAATATAAATGCTCTTCCCCAGGGCAGCACAAATAGATAAATAAAAATGAGTCCCTTCCAGCCCATGCAAACTCCAAAACTTTTCTTTCACTTGAGAACCTGGGAGCCTGTTCTGCAATAGCCAGAACAGAAATTGTCCGCCTGCAAAACTGCGCTTTAATATTGTTCAGTTGACTTACACAGGGTCAGGATTGGCCTCTGAGCCTTAAACAAGAGTAAAAGTTCACAGCAAAACCCCTATGTGCTCTGTTATCAGTTTGAAGAAGGTAACCCTCCTACTTCTGAGCTGGTTTTAGCACGGCTATGGGCAGCCAGGTACTACTGGGATCACACCTATGCACCCTTTCTAATAGCTTGTCATCGTGCCCACTGAATATTATGAGTGCAATTGCTTCCCCATCCATTTGGGGCAAAAGCAATCCAAAGCCGTGGTTTTGTAGTCATTGAAACTATGTCTGCGTGCTGTCAGATCACTCGACAGCACGACTGTGATGTAGATTGTGCAGGGACTCATGACCACATCGCTTTTAAATGAGACAGGCCTGCAGGGTCTCTTTCAGCTGTATGCTCATATGCCAACACTACATCTCCACTGTAGGAGAGCCGTGAAGCCTGCAGGTATAAATTTAAGCTGCCCAAATTGTTTAAACACATTTGAGCTGGTAGAGTTCATGGCTGCAATATTTCTATCTTACTTGCAAAGCCCTAAATTTGGAGTGATTGTATCCTTCAGCCATAATTCCAGATGACTGCCTTAACTATTTACACTATTATTCCAGGTATTCTCACTTGCATCCTAGCAGGATGCAAAGGTGGTCGTCTCTGGCAGATGGCATGGTAGCAAGCATCTTGGGGAATGATGAGCACAACTGACATAGCCACTTGCAGCAGGAATAAGAGTTTACAGTTGTGATGTATGGCAAAATACGGGTAAGATGAGGGAGTGCCTCTTCAGACTGGTAAGAAAAGAACTGAAAGAGCTCAAAAACCCTAAGAATCTTGCAAAAGGTTCTGTTTACATCAATTTCTCCATTGCAAGAAGTAGAGGACAAGAAATGAAGGCCACAGAAACAGTTTTGAAAAAAGCCAAAGAAAATGGTTCTTGGCAGTTAATCTGCACATCTTCGTGCCAAAAGGCACTGTGGATGCTGAATGCTCTTGAGTTCCAGGTAGCACTGGAAAAATCAGGGGAGAGAAACAAGCTCTGAAAGTCCCAAAGGTGAAAATTGATGGAGGCTAGGGGATTAAAGGGAGGTGTTGCATAGATTTGATGCAATGTGTTATTTCCAAAAGTATTTACTTATGCCCACTGTCAAAGACAGGATTCTGGGAGAAATGGATTGCTATTTGGATCCATTATGGCAGGTTTTATTTTCTTTCATAATCAAATGACCCTCGGCTCTCTACTCTGACCTTTCCCACTACTCATCCTTCCCATTTAACTTCTCCCCTTCGTGTGACTTGGGCTGAAAACTCATATCTGAAAAACACATGTTTGTCCTCCCAAGTGAAAAGAGTCAAGATATCCTTTATAAAATCCAGATTAAAAAAAAAACTAGGCTAAAAATAAACAAACAAAAGAAATTCACCCTCGAAAAGACAGGAGATTAAATAGAATGAAAAGCAGGTGTGAGAACTGTAAATAGAAATCAGTACAGATAGACAAGAATTGATAGCACCTTTAAATTGCTTTGGTGCCAGTCTCCACTTGAGGCTAAGTTTTCTAACAAGTGACACTGTATTTCATTATTTTTATTTTTTGTCAGTGTTTTACCCTTGAATCACACACCTTCACCAAGCATACACATGAAGGATGTCTTCTAAGTTTTCCTGATTCAGCCAGCAACTTTCTTCAGCGCTGTTTTAATAAAATGTGTCTCTCTCAAAGTTCTCGAGATTCTGCTCAACTGAGTACTGACGCTTTGTGCTTACCTTTAAAGTTCAAGGTTATGCAAAATACTCTCCTTCTGCTTGACTCTGTTCTGTGCTTGACTGGAGAATATCTGTTTTCAAGATAGTGAATTTAATGCCTGGCATATATAATATCTCTGACATTTATAAAGTGTTTTTCATGGTGTTGTGTGAGTGTCCAATATCAATGATTCATTTGGAGGGACAAAAATCTAACAGTAAAAAAATAACATAAAATAAAATAAAATAAAATAAAATAAAATAAAATAAAATAAAATAAAATAAAATAAAATAAAATAAAATAAAATAAAATAAAACAAAATATTCTACTGGATCTGTCACAGCCCAAAGAAACGATCGATGCTTCTATGGGCCCTGTCTGCAGAACAACAAACAGAAAAGTGGAGAATGAGCCAATCCAGGAGAGTTCAATGTTTTCCACTCCTTGATATGAACCTGACTCTAAATGTAGCTTAAAGGCTGCCTCTATGCACAAATAAAACAGGCCAGAGCCTTTTGTTGGTCCTGAGGCCAAGTGGCACAGCACAGCCTGCATCCACACAGCTACTCTTTTACCCGCTTAAAACAGAATACCTCCATATACTGCACATAAGGAGCAGTACTTGGCCTGTGAGAACATCAAAATAGGTGGTCCAGGTATTTTCTGAAATTATGTTAATTGGCGTGAGACAAGGACAATAAAAATTGACAGTATGGATGATAGAACTCTGTCACTGCAGAAGTTTCTTGATGCTCTTATCATTAGTCTAGATATAAAGGAAACCTTTATATTACCAGTTTGAAAGGAGAGTTAATTTCTGTTTTATTTTCTTCTTCAAATGTTTCTTTAACGTTATGCATGGTTTCTTGGCCATCTGATTCATCTTGTTTTTCCTTATTTCGCCAAATATATCTCTCAAAACAAGCACAATGCTTCAGGACTCTCTGGAAACAATGTCTGGAGCTCATTTGCTGCTGCAGTGACTGTACCAGAAGCCTGTTTTGAAACATGCCATATCCTCCAATATTCTACGCCTATCTGAAGGATGACACTGCTCTTGAGGAGAGACCATGGTCAAAGAAGAAGAGTGAGGGTCCTACTGTGTTTGGTGAAGGACAAGTATGGAGGGAACAGTGATTCTAACAGAACTTAATGGAAGATGCTTAATGGAAGCATCCAGTGGGCTGAGAAGTCCTTTATTTTTCCTAGGGGACATCATGTGGAAAAATCAGAGTAATGAAGTCTCTTATTCTTGTTAGGGGAAGCCCACATCACAGAAGATGTGAAAATGTAAGTACATAGATGGAGTGTACATATACACTCACGATCTGAGGGTATCTCCTGGTTATAGGCCAGGCTGGTGGGGTTTAGAGTTAACTCATGATTTGTTTTTATATTTGGCAACTTTGAACACCCTACACCAGCCTCTAACACGTGGTGATTAAGGGAGCAGGGAAATGATTCATCAAGAACACAATATTTACGGCTAAAATGGCAAACAGACTTCTGGGAAGCCAGAGAATGAAAGACATTTTTAGAAAAAGAGGGGCAATAGATCTACACTGTGGATTTTCCATACGACTCTGGAAGCTTCCTGAAATCCCTATGAAAAGGAATTCTCAGGTGCCAGAATCCATGCTACTGCCCCTTTAGTTTTAACTAGATTTTGTGGCATTTCTTTGGTTACCAGCAGAACGTTGGGGCCTTAGCTCTCTTGGCAGCTTCCAGGGTGGTCGTTCCTGCATCCCTGAGAGGTAGTGAACTGTTTCTCACAAATACTCTCATGAAACAGGGCAGAGCTCTTCCTTCTCCTTCTACAGAGTGGTTGGCAACAGTGCAGAGAGGATAAATGAATATTTAAGGCCAGATATGAAGTATATATGGTGAAGGATGATCATGATCCCAAGATTTGTGCTAACTCTCCAACTATTGCATTACCTTGTTTTAGCAGTGATTCAAACCTTTCTAAACTCACTTGGAACGACAGAAAATTTGTATAAATAAAAAGTTATATATCTCCACATAGAAGAAAACTGAATAGATTGCAACCAATGGATTTTAAACTAGTTGTGTTTTCTATACATTAATAATCCTTATGCTGGAAGATCAAGTACTGGAAATAAGTACATGGAACCCTGAAAGCAGAATATCTCAGGAAATGAGGATAACAACAAATAAATATTTTTTAAAATTATATAAGCCAGTCTCATGGCTTGTAGTTTGAACATAGGACATACTGTCCAAAACCACCTGTGTTCCCAGAGTCAATCTAGTTCCCCCCTCCAGCTTCACTTAAATTGGCTGTGATTTCTGTCTAACCTGTTCTTAAATTTCTAAAGTGAAGAAGGTTTCAGTAGCTCATTACCCTCACCCTTACAAAGGTTCCTTTGTTCTATTTTGTGATATTTAAAGTTTTTGGGAAAAAAAAAAAAAAAAGAATCACCCTCCCCGTCTTTCTCTGTAGTCTATTTTTTCCATTCCTCTGCTGCTTCTCCTCACCTTCTCACCTCTGTTTGGACCACTTAGGCCTTCATCACTGGCTGCAAACAGAGTAGATGACATATCAGGCTTCCCAGATACTCATAGTAATGTTTTTTTTTTAACGAGTTGCAGAATTCATTAAAGCTTTGCCATTATTTTCCACATTTTCCACTCTTTTGCAAAAAAGGAGTTCTGAGTTCGGCCACTCCTTTCCTATTCACAAATGTGTCAATGTTGAAATTTGTTTGTAAAACTAAGTTTAAGTGGAGCTGAAGTAGGAGAACCAAATAAAATAAGAGTTTAATTTTCTCCAGATTTTCTTTAATCCCTCTTAGCTATTAGCTTCCTGCACCTCTGAAATGCTTTCCTTAAAACCTTCTCTGAAAGTCCTTAAAGATTGAACTGTTGCTTATACACTCAGTAAATAGAATCTATGCTCAGTAAATAGAATCAAATGGAGTCGTTTTTCTGTTTGCTTCTTTCCAGTACGTAACAGGATAAAATATGCAGTTTGGGGAATTTGTCTGAAAAGATTTGGCAGCATTTTCAGATTTTCTTGGCCAGAGGGACAATCTGATTTGGCAAACTAGCTAAGAAGTTGTTGAAAGAATTAAACTATATTATTGGATCAGATGTGATAGGGCTGTTTTGCTAGAAGAGTGTTTTGAAGGTCTTTTTTTCCACTGGTGGGTATTTTTTTTCAAATTACACAGACTTTCTTTTTTGTATGCAGTGTAAAAGGTCCATACAACCTTCACAGAATAGACTTGTTTTAGTCTGAAATGAACATAAAAACAGTATTTTTAAGCATTATTTTTTCAAACTTTCATATTCAATTTCTAACTCACTAGATGTGTAAATCATTAGACCTAAATCTTATAGTAAATTTGCAGTTTATTTTATGGGTTTAATTCCCAGAAGAAAGCTCACTGCTTACATAAGTAGTATGCCCCTTATTCTTGCCAGTCCTTGTACTGAATTGAATTTTTCATGTCTGCAAAGGAGAATGATTGCTGTCTGAAAATTTCAAATCAGACACTTTACTTATCCCTTCACCTGCAGTCAGGAAATTTCTCCCTGCTTGAAGAATTTCCATGAGGAACATGACCCTCCAAGGCTTGAAATAGTCTTAACTCTTAAAATACTCACTCTGTGGGAAATGTAGGGCATCAGTTATATGTCAAAACTTCCTGCTGGACACTGAGGTCACACAAAGACTTTTGCAGGGATCAGGGGCCAGTGGCTTTTTGAATAAAATCCGAGATTCATCTTTTGAAAGGCCCGTCTAGCTATTTTGAGTTGAACCTGTTGTCTTTGATAAATGAAAGAACTCTTATACATCAGGTAAAATGACCAGGTAAGCTTTCTCAAATGACAGTAATCTTCTCTTAAGTCAGGTATTGAAAAGCTGTCTTTTATTCCAGCACTACCTCATCACATCCAGCCTTGGCTTCTATTCAGTCCTTGAGCTAATGCTTCATCTTTAATTAGCACCTAGGTTTCATACTTGCCAGAACTATGTAAAAGCATGAAATAGGTAAGCACATGGAAAATCTTGTGTTACTATCTTTTGATGGGCAACCCCATTTAACTATACTTACCCTGAAAAGTGTATAAAACCCACAAGAGCATTAACTCTGAAGCGTCAACAATGCAAAGTCCTCCATTTAGAGATTCCTGGTTATATATATTCCTGGAGTGGGGGCAGTAAGGCTCATGTCATGCTAGTTTATAGGAAACAGTGTGTCTGTGCAGGGTGTTGTACAAAAATTAAAGGCTTTGCCCCAAAGACCCAGGAAACACCATAGCTAATGGACCAACAAAAGGCTGTGTAAAGCCTTCTGTCATCTATAATTTCCACCAACAGCTGGGACTGTCAGCATTCACTGTAGGCATACCAAAACATGGTAAGGCAAGACATGGACCACATATTGTTCTGATACAACCTGTATTGTTAAATCGTTAGCCCAATCTCTAGCCTGGTTTTGACCCAGGTCAAATGTATGTGTTGGTTATGTGCATCCCTGTTTCTACCCGAGATGTTTTCCTGCATGTATTTCTGGCCGCTTAGTGTCTCCTTTCTTGGAACACTTGACTTAAGTGCAAACACCTTGGCGGCCTTAGTGCATGCTGCTGCTTTTGAAGATTAAGCTGCAGCTTGGTCTAGTTCTGAGTCCCTTGTTCTTTCCCTACTGCTGCCCAGCTCTCCATGAGGTTCTGCTTTACCCCATTCCCAGACAGCTCCTCTTGCACCTTCTCCACTGTGTACACCTTACGAAGGAGATGCAATAAGACAACTGGGATACCAAGCAAGACTCAGAGGTGGGATCCATGGCATGAAGAAAGAGCAAGTGTTTGTTTAGTCAAATCCCAAAGCCTGTTTATTTCCCCTCCTCTGCCACATTACACCTAAACCAGACCAAATTAGGACCCCTAAGCTTTGCCATCCAGCCTCATCTTAAACTAGAGACAGTCTCATGCTCCTCAACTGCTCGCCAGCTGCCAACTCCCACGAAACCAAGGTCCTATGCTTTCCCATGCTAAAGTCACTTCAGGAAGCACTAGCATTTCCTCCAGAATTTCCAGGATGACAGTCCAGTAGGGAAAACCACCACAAGGTGATCCTGCTCAGGGAAGAGGAGACTTCAGAGAGACATCAGATTGTGCATCTGGAGACATGAGTGAATCATGGTTAGCATCCAGGTCTGCTGTGGGTGACAAGGCTGTGACGTTCTTGGTGTTTACCACAAAATCTCTGGGTGCCACTTGCAGAGACAACACCAAAAGATAATTCTTTTTTTTTATGATTTTTTCCCTCAAACTTATATCTGCAGAGTCACAACAGGCAACCACAGAGACATGCTATATTTCCAAATACATCTGAGAGGGCAATTTTTGAGAAAACAAACAAACAAACAAAAGCACAAAAAACAACTGGGGCATTCAAAGCATTGCCCGTTTTGTGCAAAGGGCAAAGATGGTCCCATGAAGTTAGTGCTGGAGCATTCCCTGGGCCTCAAGGATTGGTACTCCTCAGGCTATCTGATTGTATGTGGTCTGCAAGGACAGACCTTTCTGGATGGCACTGCCATGGACAACATCATATTGAGCCTCAGCCAAATGCTACCACCCAGTGGGTCAGCTTACCCCAGCTCTCCATGCTTCTGGCTAAAAGAGGAAAAGGGGAAATACATGCTAAACCTTCTCGTTAATAACCAGAAATGCTCAATACAAGTGACCCTCAGTGAATTCTCACCCTCTATCCATGGGCCTGCTGTCCCCAAAACTCGCCTGGATGGCACATTCCAGCCAGGATGGGACCTGCATCCTACACAGTCGTTCTGTGCTTCCCCCAGCTTGGTGACTCATCGGACAGAAAGCCACAGAAATTAAATGATTAGCCTCTGTTTCTATACACATGGGGCATTGATCCCAGGGTCTGTTTTATGGGCTGTGGAGGGGGCAAATGGGATGGGGACAGGGTGGGGGAAGAGTGCGAGTGTGTTTCACTTATAAAGTCAAGCCCTGTTTCAGTGAAAAATCCAAGTTCCTGTTTCTTTCCCTCTGTATTAGACTCCCTGTCCTCTTGCAGGAAGCCTTAAAAAAGTCTCCAGGGATATTTAAAATGAATTTAAAAAAAATCATAATCCCCACTGGCATCAGTAAGATACACCACTGTGCGATAGCGTGGAGCCAGGGAATATTTGATGGCCTGTAAAATAAACTCATTAAACTACTATTCTGAATGCACTGCCTATGGAGAAAGCTCCCTCTAAGCTACTTCCTATCTCTTGAGTGGAGAAAAAAGGTTTGCCCAGGATCCGCAGCTGAGCCCTGCTGAGGGGCAAGAGGGACAAGGAGCGGGATACAGGCCCTTGATGCAAAATACAAAACACGGGGCTGGCTTTTGGCTTGCAGAGGTTTTGTTTTGAAACCATCCCTCAGAACAGTGAAGAACAGGCTGTATCGATCTCTTGGGGTTAACCACAGAGAGGTTTCCAAGTGCAAGGGGCTGGTGAGAGGTCTTCCATTGGTAGAAACAGCATCAAAGACAATAAAATCAGAACAGACACCTAATGATGCCTTTCCAGAGGGCTCTCCCCATCTCCAGGTAAAAGGAGATTTTCTCTTCCCCAAAACCAGACTCCAGAGAGCAGTAAGAACCAGCCCAAGCAAAGGCAAATTACAAAAACCTCTTTCTGTCTTCTTTCTTGCTCCCCTCACTTTCCTTACAGCAAAGCGTTCCTCCAGGGCACTCTATCACCTCTTCAGTTTTTCAACAGCATATTTTAAGTGAACATGCATTCCTATTGTGTCTTCAATGGGAAGATTTCTATTGTATACTATGACCTCCCTGGAAATAAGTTTTTTTTGACAGGCAGTTTTATAGTAAGAGAAGATAGGGAAGTTCAGGGAGGCTTCACCACTATTATTATAGATTAAATCCCTGGAGCATCTTAAGAAGGAAAAGTGCACAAAGAACTGTTTCACAAGATGAGTGCTCAGGTCCCATCCATTGTCTCCGACTTTGCTTGTGACATTAAGCAGATTGCCTTTTGTGCCCCAGTTACCCTGTGTGACACTTCTCAGTCTGCAGGAGTCCGGGACTCAGCGCATCAGAGACTCAACAAATGAAAAAGAAGCGTTCTGTTTCACCAGAAAAGATTAGGAGCATAAGAGTCTCTATGTGCAAAAATATGGGCAATATCATGTGAAATGTCACATGAAACTAGAAGCAGAAGAGGGTCAGAGTTATCTCACAGTTGTCTGATGCATCTTTGGCACACCTTGGTGCTTGTGGTGTTATTGCTCAGGTGGGCGTGCTGAGATGGTGGGGCATTTGCTGGAAGATGCTCCAAAGGCACCTAACCATAAAGGAGAGGAAAATAGAGGGAAACGAGACTTTTTCAATGCTATTTTTGAAGATTACCTTTTCTTTTCTAAGCATGTAAAATATGACACTTTGAAACCAGTCAGTCAAGTCAGTAACATCAAAATGACCTTTGATGGCGAAGAGATCCATCTCTGGTCCTTGAGAAAAGAAAAGAAAAGGGGGGTTGATCCATTTTCCTTTTTGGCCACTGGAAGGCCAAATCCCTGGTTTGAACATCTCTACTTTGCTATGGTCCACCTCAGGTTTGGGACTCCACATGTAGCCTGTTGGGTAGGGGGACATTTGTCCTCCAAGAGTCTCATCAGAGGATCAAAGCAACGTATATGATTCAATTGTTTTCCATGTCAAAAGGAGCTGGACCTCATGAGTTTACTTTCTGAAGACAGGGTCAAGACACTGTTAATATCAGCTCAGGATTATGGAAGCAATAAAAAAAATGATAAAAAAAAAACAGTTCTTGTCCAGAGTGCCACTGTAAGTCCATCTTTTTGCTCAAAAAGCCTCTGGTGCTGCTCTATTTACTCCACAGAGTCTCATCCTTCAAAGAAAGATGGAATTTAATGGTGAAAAAGTATCACAACATTTTTTAGCAACAGATAAACCTTGTGTGAAGTATCTCCTGACAGATCAATTCTGAATATAACCCCCTCTTTTTTTTTTTTTTTTTTGCTGCTTTTTATTAATATTAAAAGCAAAACCATTGTGGAAAAGGGAGGGTAATAAACCTGCCTGCAGCATGTTCTGGGCTTCAAAGGAACCAGGAATGAAACTAAAGCAAACCCAATGTCTCCAGCCCCTCCTATCAGCCTGGTCATCCAAATTCCTGATCCTCACAGCAACCCCTTGGAGACTTGGAGACACTTAATTCTGCCAACTTAAGCTTTATCCACCAAAGCCAATTATTATTTTTTTCTCATGGCTCTTGCATCAGTGGTGCTCTTGGGATATTAAGGTAATGCCAGCTTCACTCTTACCCCTATTAACCAATGGAAGTCTGCTATAGGAGAAGGGTGATGGCTCAAGGGGTCAACTGGTACCCCCAGAGTCTTCTTTAGACCTAAGAAGGATACATAAAATCAAAGCCAGGCTTTGTTTAATGCCATAAATAAGACAAAATCTCTCAGTAGGGCCTACCTTTAGAACAAGCTTCAGATATTACAGAGGAAGAACAGGGTCCCCTCTAGTGGAAAACTATGGAATAGATCAGTCAGTTCTGGACAGTTCTTCAGCCTGACTCTGTAATATCTAACTTTAATTCTTCCAATCACCCTTCCCACACATGCACTGCCAAGCCCATCTAATGAAGGAAAAGATATGTCATTACTAGCCAGATGCCTGAGCTTTGGGTCCTAAAGCCCGCTTTTGGCATGCAAGATTTGCTGTTCCACTTAGGCTTGCAGAGAATTCAGCACATCTCCAACTGTGACATTAATCATTCTTTTTGCAAAGCTTCAGCTGTGCATGCACTTGTTCCCAGTGCAATTTCTCCATCCTGGGGTGCAAGGAACAGCTTCTGAGCTGCTGCTGGTCGGGGTGCAACACTGCAAAAATACCATTTTACACCCAGTGGAACCTGGCATTCAGCTTCCACCTGATCACCGTAATGCCATGAAAATATAGGGAAATCTGCACAGCAGTTTTAGAGTCATGCCTATAAATTTAGTTCTCTTCATGGTCAATACAGCAAGAGACATTGCAACAAGCTAGGATAGCTAGGAGGTTTTCCCAAAAGCCCCCTGTAATGTATTCCCATCATTATATCCACACATCAATCACTTCAATCAGTAAGACACAAGTTCATTTACACCTCCTAGGTGATTCTAATTTGGTCCTTACCCAAGGAGAAACATTTCTTTTAAAATTAACTTTATATTTGTTTTGATGGCTAAGAACTCAAATTGATGTGGCAAAATATGTAGGACTTCTTAGAAAGTATGTTTTGTCTGATCCTGGCAGAAATTGATTCAGATTTATTGCAAAGGCTCCAGAAGTCCCAGACGCAGCATTTATTTTATTTTTTTTTGTTTTTTGTTTTACTTTGTTTTATTTTATTTTGGCTGAATCTTTGGGAAAGAGGCTTAAGGAAAAAGCTATCTTACTCTGTGATAATGAGCTTAATGAAGAGGTGAAGAGAGAAAATCCAGAGATTTTCATCACTGGAGCTTTCAGACCATGTGCATCTCTGCTCCTCCTCCGTCTTACCAAATAGGTACAGATTGAGGGAATAAGAGCCAGAATCCACATTCTGCAGATCGTAAGTAACATTAACAGAAAGCACCTAACTGCATGCAATATGACAGCACCTCACCATGCAATATCTTTCCGATCCCAGGACCCAGAAACAGTCCTTTCTGAACACTTCACAGCTGGATCTCACCCTACAGATGTTTCACTCAGGAACTGGACTTTATAAGACATTAGCACTCAGTCAAATGCTCAAAATACATGGCTAACGTATTCAAAAATGCATTAAAAATACACTTCCGGGGAGAAGCAAAGAGCATGGCCTGATCAGAATGTATTTTATTATTATTATTATTTCTTTTCTTTCCGATGCCTTGTAAAATAAATAAATTAAACAAGGAGTGAGCAGAAAAAAGAAATGTGTGTGACAGAAACAGAATGTCTGAGCTGGATTTTTTTTTATATTAGAACCAATGTGTTTTGAAGAGCTCTGGCACTAGGAGTCTCTGCAGCTCCCTGAAGCAAGCACGTGTTCATGTACACTGACACCTCGTTGAATTTGCTCCAAGGCTTTTAGATCACTCTTCTGCAGGTGCTCAGAATTCCTTTTTTATCAAATGCAATGCAAGCAACATTTGAGAGCAAGAAGCTAAAGTGTACAGAGTAGGGTGGTGGGACAGCAAGGACTTGAGCGCATGTGTCAGATGAGGCACAGGGTGATGGAGACAAAGCCAAGGAACGTTGATCACAGAGGGATGCTCTTAAGGTCTGGGGTTCATCAGGTTTGGGTTGAAGTCCTTGATTTATGGAGTGACTCCAATTACTTGGTCTCTTTTGTTCCTGTGAGGTTAAAAGCTCTCTATTTTCCAAGGTCTGTGTGTTGAAAAGAAGACGAGATGGGAGTATGCCTTTTCCCAAACTGAGGAACATAAGGAGCAACTGCAGGAACTATGATCCTCTCTGTGCATCTGAAACCAGGTCTTACACTCCTCCTTGGAGATTTTCATCTCCACTAATCTAACTCACTTTCATCCATTGAAAAATCAGCTGCAGGGCTGTGATTCAGCCATCTAAATACAGGCATTTATAATGTACATGCTCACATGTATTTGGGTATCACTTTAGCTGATGGAGGTTTAAGGCTCAAATCACTCTTCAGCACATGAGGGCAGAATATCTCACCAAGCAGCATCCCTGCTTTCTCCAAACTCCTCTAGCAGGACAAATCAACCTTGGAGGCAGTGAACTGCCACCGTTGACTCTCTTGGTAAATATTTCTGTGGTTGTGAATATCTCTCCCATCCTTGCTCGGGAGGTGCCTCCACCAGCTCTGGTGCTTTTTGGTACCTCCATGAACTGACTGACCTTATGAACAGAGTAGAAAACTCTTCCTGTTTTGTTGGATTCGTTTTCTATCAGGATGGAATAGGTAGGAGAGGAAAGAAGAGAAAATAAAGGCGGGTAGATTGAGACCTGTCTTTGCCAGTGACAGATCAACTCACTGCATGTGTTGAAACCCCAGGAACAGAACGCAATTGGGTTAACATCAACCTGATCCATAGGGTGAGCTTCATAGCCTGTACTTGATATAACCCCATCTTGGCTTCAAGGTGTGGACAAAGCTGTACCAGTGTGTGTGCTCAGAGACAGAAAACCTGATGGTAATAGTAGAACTTTAGTCATTATGACAGCCTGCCAATTATTTCCACTTAGCTTGCACATTTTGCAATTGCTAGCCTAAATACTTGATGTCTGTTGACCTCCAGGCATAAACTGACAAAGTATTACCAACCACGTTAGCAGAAAAGCCATTCATGCAAAGAACTCAAGAACTGAGAGGGGAGAGGAAGAGGAGTCACGCTGAAGAGTGACAAAAGTCCTGGTTTCCAGAAGGAAGAGCTAGTGGGAAGACATGCAGGCACCCAGCCTGGCTCCCCCTGAGACACGGAGTTTCTGTTGGAACATGCTGAGCATCTTCACATCCCCTTCCTCCCCACAGGCTCTCTTCATCTGTGGACCTCACTGGAGTGATGCTGAAGCGAGGACAGAAAATACTGCAGCAGCATAGATGCAATGTGCTGGATCTCCTACAACCTGGTTTGCATGTCTTTCATTAGAAAGGCGAAAAGGTGGATGAGTCTTCTGGGAAATTCACAGGTCTTTGATGAAGGAAGGATTTTCTTTTAGCAATTCAGTGAAAGAGGCAGAAGAGGAAAAAAAAATGTGTCTCCCATGTATCCAAGCCATCTCTCAGAAACTATATAACTTAGGATTTTAAAATGTTCTGGGTTCTTCATTCACCGGGCTTTAGCATACACAAATTGCAGAAATTCATGTGAAAATAGGAGGAGGTGAGTGCTAATTAGTGCTTATCGAAAAACATGAAGTCCTTACAAAGAACATATCGTAAATGAACCATGTCCTCTCATTAGTTTAGATCTTTGCCTTGGTGCAATACGATACTTATCAAAAGCCCTGGTTGTCACTCCAGGTTTCAGTTTGCTTCCAGTTATTGTTATAATGTACAGTGAATTTTATTCACACGGTGCTGCATAGCAAGGTGTTCCTTTGGTGGAGGGAAAGAAAAAAAGAAAGCCCAAAAAACAGTGATACGGTCTTTAAAAGGTAATAAATCTGTACATCCAGTGGCACTCAGCCTGAATATATGGAAGCAGCATGTCCTATCTGCTCCCTCTGCTTTACCCACAGCAATTTGACAGTACCCTTGCCCACCACAAGTCAGGTGAAGACCCTGAACACTGCCTTTTAGCAGGGTCACTTCTTCTTTGCTGCAGCTTTGGCAGTCCCACCAGCTTTGCCATTAGTTTTGGTGCTTCCTCCTGACTTTGCTGCTTCCGCTTCTTTTTCACCTTTCTTTCCACCTCCTTGTTTCTTGTCACCAGTGCCCTTTTCTCCTTCTTTCTTCTTGGCCCCATCCTTCCCTTCTTTCTTGGAGCCTTCTTTCTGGTCCTTTTCACCTTCCTTCTTCTTGGGGTCTTTGGAGGCGTCTTTCTTGCCCTGTGCCTTGTCCACTTTTCCAGATACAGTGGGAACTTCTTCTTTTTTTTCTTCTGCCACCTGAGCTGTATGTGAGATGAAAAACAAAACAAATCAAAACAAAAACAGAGAAAACAGGAAGGCAGTTAGTATATGATGAAATTAGCCCAGGACAAAACTGCTCCCTGCATGCAAATTTGGACAAAGGAAAAGCTGGGAATTTGTTCATAGAGCCCTTTTGCTCACTGCTCAGCAGTTTTTCATACCTTTGTTTTGAGAAGACAGACCAATGAGATAAAGCAGAAACAGTAATTTCAGGAACTGGACTGTGGCTCTGTGGAGGATATTGCGTTTCTTGTAAGGACCTGGTTCATGAAGATTATGAACACAGTCCATAAACATTTCCCCAAATGACAATCAGCATGGAGCTGTCTTCCAGGAGAAGGAACAGAAACATTTCTCATGTAATTCAATACTGCATTTGCCTGTTTTTGCTGGGAATCTTCACCCACAGGCAAGCAGAAGATGACTTGCCCCGCACTGGGCTATAGTATAGGCTTTGCTTATGTCCTGACCCAAATCTAGATCCTGCTACTGTAATTAATGGCAGTATAGGCAATTGATGGCGATATGCCATATGTCTATAGTCTTCAACCCTAGTGCATATTTGGTTCTGTTTTATTATGTTTTAACACATAAGATATATATATTAAATATAGGATGCTTATAATTTCTCTACTTAAATCTTCTTGGCCTTTGTTCAAAGCGTTCTGGCTCTGCAGACTTCAATTATTTTGAATAAGGATTTTGAAATATAAAAAATATACTCCTTATCCTTTTGTTTGTTTGTTTGTTTTTAGTAAAAGTGGGTACTCTTCGCAGAAGGATTTCTGGGTGGAAAGCTGGATGCACTGTTCTCAATTTAAGCTGCAATACAACACTCAAATACAGATCAGATTTCATATATTTCTTACGGAAAGCTTTTCCTCTGCTCAGGACCAGCAGGGCATAAAGTTGTGCAAAAGCATGTGAAAATGTGCACAACCCCTAACCCCCTTCTCACAACCTCCTTCACTGAAAATTCCCACTACAGAAGTGAGATAAGTGCCCAGATAACCACGTTACCACTGTTGAGCAGTTAATCTCAGCCAAGATCTTGCAAAAACCTGTGAGGGCCTTCAGGGAAGGGAGGATGATGGGTCATTGTTCAGCTTTCTTCAACTGATGCCTGGGCTAAATCAAGTTACTTTATACTTGTTCAGGCTAACATGAACCATGGCAGGTACCTGGCTCGGGCAGTAATTTGGTGCGATCCTTCAGTGAGAGGTTTCAGCCCTCACCTGGAACCTCTGTCATCTAATTTGCTTTAGCAGATCTGTAACTCTCACTGCTATAGATTGCTGTAGTATCATTTTCAGATTGCAATGGTGTATTATATGGAAGAATGAAACCTGAATTTATGTTTGTCAGAAATATTCCCACACTAATATGAAATATCATCCTTCAGTCTTAGAAACTGGAAATTCCTTTGAATAGGGCATAATGGAGATACTTCCTCACAATTGCAGGGGAAATCCTGACATCAAACATGAGAAAAGGAGGAAAATAAATAAATAAACAGAGAGAACATTTACTTCCTACAGGAGAGCAGCAGGGAACACGTGAACTAAACCCTCCCAGACCATGGACCCAAATGTCACCTCTCCATTCAGAGCAAGGGGCAAGTTCTATCTGTATTTATCTCTCAAAATGGGAGACAGAAAGGAAAGAAGGAAATTGTACATAATATTTTATACACAGAACCCTAAAGTCCATTTTATTTGTGTTCAGAAGAAGGTGTTGCTCTATATGACACTCAAAAAAGTACAAGGTGAGCCACTAGGCATTTAGAATATTCCATCAGCATAAATGAGGGCTAAAATCAAAAATTGCTAAGAAATAAAAGTATTTAGTCATTATAATGTGTTCATCACTAATAGCATTTGACTCAGAAACCTTTAAAGTATGTAATAGCCATTCAATAATTGAAATTGTTCGTGTTATCTCTCCAGCCTTGACTACAACTACCAGGGTTTGTTACGGTGTAAATATATAGTCAACAGGCACACATAATTATATTTCATTAAAATGTAAGCCAAGGTGGATTGTTAAATGCCAGTGGAGTTACCTGGCAGAACATTACAGTCTGTACAGCTGCAAACAATAGCACAGTGAAGGAACTCCAAAGTTTGTATACTTTCCATTGCAAACGCCTGATTTATGAAGTTAAACCCTTTTGGGAACATCCTTCAGACTAATCTCAGAAGGAAGTCAAACCAGTGAATTCGATCACACAAAGCTTTTGCATCTAACTTTTAGAGGTCACTGGGGACAAACAGGCACTTTTAAGGCCAATTTGCCTATTCTACTTTGGCACTCCCCCTTACCATGAAATTAGCCACATCCTTGAGAAACCTTTTTTCTTTTCATTGTAGATAAAAGTGGTCTAGAGAACTAGCTCTGATGCAGATATCTCTATCTATGGGAGTAGATTGCTTGTGGATAGGTGAATCCCACATGGTATTGGTGGTATCAGTTCCTTCAGGGTGGCTTAGGCAGACTCTTGTTCTAAGATTTGCTTCTCTTTCATGAAGAACAAGGTAGCTCCAGATCCCATGCTTTCACAAGCTATTAGTCCACATCAGCAGTCACTCAGCAACCTGTTATCCACCAGGATCCTTCCCTGCAGCTTCTCGGACCCATAATTTAAGGTGTCTTGCAACTTTGAAGAGAGTCATCTACACAACCCACACATTTCATGGAGTGGAAGTTTAGGTAGTCTTTATGGTGCAGCTGATTCTCAAAAACTGCTTTGCTTTGGTAGCTTGTTCACAGGTCCATAATAAAATATTTTAAATGAAATTCACACCAAAATAGACAGTTTTTGGAGGCACCCTGTGAGCAAGTTTGTGGGATGTGAAGGATGCTTACAGGGATTCAAAATGCATTAGCCTTCCAGGGCAAAACCATCCTCTTTGCCAATTACCTTTTCTACATCTTTGGGATATTTTAATTCTTATTTTATAGGCTTTCCAGATGTAATGGCTAGGCAGGAAGAGGACACAGTAGCAAATGGGTTAATTTGACTTTCTGCTATCTATAGGCAGACCTTCACTCTCCCTGGAATCTGTTGGTAGATGGTCCTTCACTTCCATGTGTGAGTGCTCATACAAGTAAGCATGTGTTAACTAGACCTTTGGATGACTTATGACTTTGACAGGGTAACCTTTAACCTGCCCAGAGGATCAGATGGGGGTAAAGTAATTGTAACAGCTCCACTGACTGCTATAGGTATATGAAAATTGGTATCACGAGATAGTCAAGTGACTATTTCCAGTAGACCATGTGGACACCTTCATTCTGCTTTGTAGGTTAACACAATTTAACGGTATGGACAAAGACTTATTCTTGCCAGTTGTGTTTAGATGCCAAGAACAGTCTGACCACCCCCAGTTTATAGTATAGATATAGTTAGGAGGCTAAACACTGCTGAAATACTGAACTATAAGTGAGAAATATATATATATATATATTTCTGTATTTTACTGGTGTTTAATTTTACCAATTATGTTATGTGGCTCTTTCCCCAGTTTCATGGCTATAGCATCACTGAGATTGTGAAAATCCAGGTTACTATGAATCTACAGACTACAGAGCCATAGGAAATAGGGAAGAAAAAAAATAGCAAGATCTTGGTAGAAAGGAATTGAGAAAACAGAGGTGAAATGCAGAAAGGGAACTGAGAAGCAGTGTGTCCAAGGTGTGATGGATCTTGTTGGAAGCCACAGAAAAGAGAAGCCAAAGAGACAGAGAGACAGGAAGGCAGTCCCCCTAATTTCCTTGCAGGGCCATTTCATCTTCTTCTTTCACCACAGGAAGAGAGTTGAGAGGTCTGGACTGGACATGACCAGAGAGAGTTGAGAGACTTTCGGTAGAGCCTAGGGTACAGAATCAGGAAAGGTGAGTGAGAGGAGGGGAGGCCAGTCACAGAAATACTCTTGGTCGTCTCATTGGGAAGCCACTTATGAGTAATGTGAAATTCTAGCAACTATTTTTCTTCATACTGACATCCCCCCAGAAACTGGTGCTAAACATGAATCAGATGGTCAGGAAATTTTAATCATGAGTTTCAAAACTGATTTGTGTCAATGGAAAAAAACTTGCTTTTTAAAATCTAAATGACCATGCCTGCTGCCACAAATTTTGCAAGTTCAGTATAGCACATGCAAAAGGCAGAAGTTAACTGAATTGGTCCCACAAACAAAACCTTCATGATTGTGCCAAGGCAGCCACTGTGATTTATACTAAGGGAAGACAGAACTCTGCATTCATGCACACATAAGGCAACCCAAAAGAGAAGATGGTTTTGGCATGTAAGTGTGAGCACAAGACGTACCTCCAGGGATCTCTGTGAGCTCGTTGAGTGGTGGCACCGTGTC
Source organism: Tinamus guttatus (assembly GCF_059628265.1). Classification (NCBI taxonomy): domain Eukaryota; kingdom Metazoa; phylum Chordata; class Aves; order Tinamiformes; family Tinamidae; genus Tinamus; species Tinamus guttatus. The sequence continues at coordinate 701,735 of NW_028289024.1, forward strand.
CAGTTTGTCTGCGTACGTTTTGGCTGCTTGCCGTTGAGCGTATCGCGCCTCTATCTCCTTCTTTGTCCGGGGAATCCGGCACTTGAAGATACAGCACAGGGTGATAACTGGGAAAGCGGAGAGAAAAGCAAGGGAATTCAGTTTAGATCACCAGAGCTTGGCCTGATCGCAGTGAAGAGTTTCAAGTGGGAAGAAATTTCTGTGAATTTTCTTCCATGGAGAGCCATTTACATTAGTGGAAGTATCGGAGGGACATGGTCACATATCTTAAGGGAACTGAGTTACACAAAGATAAAAAAGTATTGTTTTTCAGCTGAGTTGAGGTGATGGACTGGATATGTGCTCCAAACCAAAGTGTTCACTTAAACCTTATACATCACTACTGCACATAAGTACAATACCGTCATTAGGTTTATTTTTAAGACCACTCTGTAGATTTGTGAAGCACCATCCTGCTTTATAAGATTATGGAACGGGTATAAAAGCAATAAGAACTTATATTCACTAGCACTTTGGAAATGACAGCGACAAATGAGATGTTGCTACCATCCTTCAGCAGCGTGTTGTCACTGTTATTAACTGGAGGCTCCTGCCACCACATTTTAGCCATCCCTTTTTGTGCTAGGTAGGCCTTGGGGCTATGGGTCTCCATCTGTCAAAAATGTTGAGGAGCTGGAGATGGTAACATTGTCAATCCCTTGAATTAGATCTACAATAACAGCTCAGCCTATGCCTTAATTGACTTTCATCCAAATCCATTTGTGGCAGGCCAAGAATTGAATCCAGAGTTCCTAAATGCCAACCTCATGTTCTTACTGTTCCATCATGCTTTTGTTTAAAGGATTTGCTTCTTCTCACAACTTAAGGATGCAGTTCATGCCTTTGCATCTAGTCAAATATATTTGCCTTTCATATTTAAACGCATAAACTACTTCATAATTTTCATCTGAAAATCTAATCATAATTCAGTTTATCACAATCAATTAGCTACTGCTTGGTTGCTTAGACTGTATGAATTCACATGCTTGACCAGTTCACTGGTTCATCCACCGAACACCACTGACAACAACAAAGCTGCAGCTTTAGGAAAAAGGGCAACGAAGATGTGAAATAGGCAAGCTTAAAATTATCTGTCCATAGGTTACTAGCACATGTCAAGAAGCATGAGATCTCATATTTTCTATGAACTTTTGGGTTGCTTTTTCTTCCTAAAATCCTTTATCCCACATCTTTAAAACATTTGGGAAATTCTTCCAAAAAAAGCCTAGCTTTCAAATCTAGTTAAATTCTCTACCTCATGGAAAGGGATTCTGCATGAAGAGTTGTCATATGATCAGTTTTCCATGTTCTGTCTTTTGTTTTAACTGGAGGTCCCCCATTCTGTATGGATGCTATGAGAAAGGAGCATGTGTCTGACTTTCTTTACATCTCATAAGCTGGCTTTATATCACCATCAGCGACCTATCAGACCCTTGAAACTAATCCAAGGAAAAGAGAGAAATAATCTGTACATTTATTTCCAAGAACAAGCACTTCTCATTAGCCAAGAGCAAAAGCTCTTTTGCAGAGGGCCTGTGCCATACCAGCACCTAGACCTTTTGGTGGGAAAAATTTTCTTCCCTAGAAGTTTGTTTTGTATCTGTCCAGCTTCTCATAAGAAAAGGGGGATCGTGTTAGCCAGAAACAAGCACTGCATGAGCCCTTCAAACCCTGCACCCCCAAGGAGAAGAAAAGGAGTTTTCTTAGTGTTTTAATCAAAGTTGGTGTAGTGTTATCAAGCAAAGTGCAGCAGCTCCTCTGTCCCTTAGCTGAGCATTGATGCCAAAAATCCCTCTCTCCTGAAGCAGTTTGCTGCAGAGATGCTGTAGTGGAATGACACAAGGGCAATCTGAATGTCACAACAGGACGAGAGCCCTGAAGCTGAAGCAAATTGCCTGAAACAGGATGAAATTGTAGCAACCTGTAATTTGGGAAGCAATCACAATGCTTTTATCCTTGCTCTTCTGCAAGGGTCATGAACAAGCAACGGGTAATGGAGCTTTTACATGTCTCACAAAAGGAAAGCCAGGCATCATATGGCACTACTGGCTGCACAATATTGGTAGCTGTAGGTAGGTAACCCATCGCATCTGGAAAGCCCCTGGCTGGCTTTGCCCTGCTGTTCGGTGCAGCAGGATTTTGCTGTGCACTTGTCCCCAAAACCCGCTACACCACACACAGAGAGCAGAGATGGATTCGGGCTATGAGGTGAAATAAAGAAACAAAAATCCAGCGGTTGAAATCAAGCTAAGGTCAGCATAGAAATAAGCAAATACACTTCTGTTGTCTTTGGACGTGAAATGACTCATAATCAGCTTGCGGAGCAAGAGGATTATGTGAAAATAATATAGTACTATTACTATTTCCAACCATTGCAAGCTCTGTTTGGTGCACAGCTTTATCCGTGAAGAGAGTTAAGAATAAGCCTGAGTGCTATTACCTTGTAAAAGAATGAGATTTTGATGCAGGAGCTTTAGGCTGTTGAGAGGAATGACCATTTCATTGCTAGTGGGGAGTTGCTGCCTGCTGGATTCCTTTGCTTTTCTGCTTATCTTACACACATGAATGAGATAGTGTGGCTGGAATTCATCTGCATGGCTTTGTGTGCCCAAAAATTAGAGTTTAGAGTCTCAGCTAGTCTCTCCCAGTTCCATTTAACTTTATGGGGAGAATGAGGCATCACCACACAGTAATTAATCTCATTTTAAGACAGACATTTAAGGTAGGCCAGATAAATCATTCCCTGTGGCTGTGTTTTTTCCCATTAACTTTTAAGAGTGCCTAAAATGACCAGTCTCACACAGGACCATGGGGCTGCCCAAATGTCCCTAGAGATCTGTATTTAGGCATACCGTTTGCTCCTTTAGTTGGAACGGGTGACTCTCCTCTAGTGCAAGTTAAGAATGAAATATCTGTTGCCTGTTAGAAGCTGTTTGGATCTGTCTTACCAGCATTTATATTGTGTCCTGCCTCATAGCAGTGAGCTGTTATGATGTTTGCTCTACCAATAATTTATCCAGCAAGGAAACCAGAAAGCAAAGCAATGTAATCCATATTGGTCCTAGGCCACTGACCATGTCAGCCTTAACTCTGTCTTCCACTGGAAGAGGAGACCTCTTTTTTTGTTATTTAGAAGCTACCTGGGAAATTGGAAGTGTTTGTAAAGGACCCTGAGAGCATCTTCACCATCACTACCCTTGTTGGGGGTTTGGCTGTCTGGGCTCAGGGCCACGTTAGAGATGATGCAGCTGGTGGCCTTCAAGGAGCTAGAAGAAGCTTCAGCAGAGGCACCTCCCTCCACCACTGAGCAGTGACTTTAAGATGGTGCTCTCAGATTGTTGTTTAAAAACGTCCATTTCCATATAGCAAGAGATCTACAATTGGACCATAGTGTCTTCTCTGAGAGTTAACCACCCCCTTTTGCAAGTTTAGGACTCCCTCTACCCCCTAGTCTGAATCACACTGGCTGGTGGGCCCATGTTCTCAGTCTATGCAGAGTTATGCAATAAAAAAAGATAGTTAAAACATCCACAGGGCTTATACATAGAATGAAAATAGCTTAGATCAGAAGATTTTGCCTGAGTTTTCAGTCATGTGCAGGAATATTAACCTCAACACAGTCAGGAGGTGATAACATGATACTTGTTGATTCTAGGCCCATAGAATGAAGAATCTGTGGGACCAGTTCACTCGGATGTTACTTTGCAATTAGTTGTTATGCCTCTCTTCTGTCAGAAAGATGACCTGACTTCAAGTGTTGAATATTTATTTTATATTAAATATTCACCAGATCTCTTAATCCCCAGGTGAACGCTTTAATCTTGCTGCTACTAAACAACATTTAGTCTCATTCTCTCATGCAGCAGTTCTCCATTTCCATTCCAGATTTCAGCTTTAATCATTGATGAGGCTTCTCAAATGCAGCCTAAGAAAAGTATCACCTTAATGCTTGCATGACACTGCAGGGAGCTTAAAGAAATCTCCCTAAGATATAGCACTGTCCCATTAGCATCACGGTAGAGCCATAAACACATGCAATATCAAGAATTGAAATGGTGACATTATTCTTGGTTTCTCTGCTCATCGACTTACATAAAGCAGAGGAAACTTCTTGGGCTAGAAGATATAGCGGAATCATTTGCATGCCTCCTTTTTATCTTACCTCTTCTGTATTATGAATATATGGCCTTGTGATACTATGATAACAAAATGTCTTCCACTAAATGCACAACTCAAATTTGAGTATTTTATTTTTATTAACATGCTGTGGATTGTTTTGCTGGTCAGCTTCTAAAAATCACTTTCTCACTTTTTTTTTCTTTTTATCTTCTTCAATTCTCTGACCTACAAGGCTGAATTCAGACACCTATTCTGAAGGAGCATTTATATTTTAAATTAAAATTCAGGCCTGATCCTGCACATGGGGTTCTCCATCCACACTAAAGATTCAAACTGACAACATGGCAAATCATTTTTCATTGCTTCTGCCTGTCTATTTCAGATCACATTTGAAATGTGATTCTTCAGCTAGGAAACAGATACATTGTGAGCCTTTATGAAATGGGATTTTGAAAGTAGGCAACTTTTTGCAATCTATGATGACAAAAGAAATGTTATAATTGGTACTTTTATCTTCCTTCAGCAAATATTAAAAAACAAACAAACAAGCAAAACCCACCTGACTTGGGAAATAAGGAACTTGGAGATTTGTTCCCTTCTGGATTTATGACATGTTTTTGTTATTTCTTTGTCTTCCTAATATTCATATGCAATAATGCAAATGGTTGGGGACCTGAAAAATGACACCATAAAAACTCTAATTTGAAAGCCTCAGCTGAAATACAGGCTCAGAAGAAATGTTAAATACATAATTGCTACCCAAACCAACTGGATGCCTATGGCTGAATAATGACTGTGTGTATACACACTCCAGCTAGCTTAAACTAAAACATTTTTTTAATTGGGAAGAGATATACTGGCTTAAAACAAATATACATGTGGCCAGGTTACCCTAATGATGGTCTCTGTTCTCTTATCACTAAAGACACTTTACTTCATCAGCTGTAATATAGTTCCTTCTGATTTACCTGGAGAATAAATTTGAAGGTCAGAAAGACTTGGCTCTCTTAGGAGCTGTGAAATATGTAAATGAAATACCTTCTCCAGGGACTGTTTGGTCTAATTTAGGAGAGCTATGATTGAGAACCAAACAGTTCCATAAACTGAATGGAAATTGGCTGCAATATGCAGTAGGTTCACTTCCTTTGAGGCTGAAAAAAAGAAATCCCACAGCCTGCCAATGAAGCATTTAATTAACATTTAGCAAAGTAGCCTGTGCTCCTCTGAGCTAATTAGGCAGCCGCGCTCTCTTGTTAATAATGTAAGCAATTAATGCAGATGTATTCAACGGCAAGTTGACTGCAGCACTTGTGTGTGTAAATGTTCTTTGAGAAGCCTGGAGAATTGCTCTCTGAGGAGGAAGCTGCTTTTAAGGAAGGGGTTAGCACGTTTTAGGCAGTCCAAACAACTCACAGTGCTGTTAATAACAGACTAGTCTTAATAGTGCAAAATTCAATAAGCACATAAAATCTTAAGAACAACTAGTCAGGGCATGGGTGGATGCTCATCAGACTGGTCCATCCTGAGTGCTCAGCTGCTGTGACCATATTGTTACAGGTGCCTGAACCCCATCACTTAAAGATGCTAATGCAGCTACCAAAGCTCCTGCTGAGCTCCTTTTGTCCCTGCAATAGTCCCTGAGCTCACAGTTCGGTAGAGTAAGGCTTTCCCTTCCAAGGGTAAGTGATGCTTCAAGGTTGTGGTCCAGTCTGACATTCAGATGACACCAAGGGAACTGCATTCTCATAGAAATGAGAGACATGGATGATGAAAATATATATATATATATATATTTTAAGTCCATGTCAGGGATGAATTAGATGCCCTCTCAAGATCCTCTTCAGTTCTGTGTCTTTTTCCATTCTGTTCTATACATTTCTTTTGAGGAAAATCTACTACTCTGTTTATGTGCTGCTTTCCTAGCAAACAAATCTAGGAGCCAAAGAACACGGACTTCTGCACTGCACTTACGATATGACTTTAAGTGAAACACGTTTTTAACCAGGTGCACCTTTGCAAAATGCCCTGAGGATGTGCTGAAAGGACTGCTGCAAGGGGCCAAGGCTCTCTTAATATTTGCTCAGACATCAAGCTTAACTACACTGCTACATGTGATATTTTCCTGGTGTCTGGAAAAGAAGGCCTGTCCACACCATTAGATCACATCATCTGACCTCTCTGTACAACACAAGTTGTTATGCTTAGTTAGGGCCTCAGCAAAATAATTTGTATTAGACTGAATCCTGCATCACTCTGGGGAAAGGTGGAGAATGTGACAATGCTTAATCACCCTCCCTGCCACATTTATTTCTCAAATTCCCATTTCAATTGATGTGATTTTGACTTCCAGACTCTGCTTTTCCATCTATCTATTACACTGAAGAGACCTTTAGTACGTTTTTTTTCCTCCCACCTTCAGCACTGCAATCGAGTGCCCTTTTGATCTAAACCAACTGCACTCAGTGAAACTCCTGAAGACCTTCAGTGCTTCCAGGCATTGAATACAGGTGAGTTGTTCTGTTTTGTGTATTTTCTTTTTGTTCTACTAGCCCTCAGTTTCTCAGCATGTGTTTAATACATAGATATATCCATCTTACTAGGACAGCAGGGAGAGGTGGAAAGACCTTCTGCTGTCTCACTCCAATAATATATCCAAATAGCTCCTTGTTGCAGCATCATCCTGAAAGGATTTCTTTAACTGCTGATCCATTGTTTTCTAAAGATAGTTTAGGATAGTTTTTAGATATTTTTGTCCATTTGTTCTGTATTCCTTGCTTCCACCTATATTCACTGAAGCTTGTTTCAGTAGACTCAGTTACCTCTCCCTGTCTGGCTCCTTCCACTCCTCTTCGCATCCTCCTGTCTCCTGACAAAGAGAAGAGATTTAACAGCAGTCTCTTTGTATTTATTTTGAGCTTACCCCATCCTAAAGTAAACATCTAAACAGATTAATTTTCCCAATTGTTCTTTCCACTGGTTGCCAGAGACATCTAATCTGAAGCTGTCTTAGATGGTTGGGAAGAATTGTCAACATTAGACACTGCTGGGGTTGAGCTGAGCTATTAATTAACAAAACCCTTAATTAACACAGCTGTTGGTATCTGAAGCTTCCTGTCTCTTTCTTGGGTCCTTTATGCCAGGCACAATAGCTTGGGAAGTTGAGAGCTCTAAGGTTTTTGCAGGGAGGGCACTTACCCCACCAGGGCACAAGCCACAAGGGACTGAATCTTCTCCAATGTGTCATCTAAGAAAGACCCTTTTTGCCTAACAAGGAGGATGCCTGTGGTCAGGCATTTATTCTAAACAGAGTCAACAAGCTAAGACTGTCTTTTTCTTTGAGACTAGAGCTAGGAACAAAACCTGGGGTCCCTAGACCTGCAGCTCACCTGGTGACTAGGGCAGGTCAGAACTAGACTTGGATCCAATTGCTGCAATTCAGACCTGTCTCCTCAAACACATGTACAAACTTTGCGTAGTTCTGCATTTGTACACAGATCCTAACTCATAATTAATTGCAAGGATTATGTATCTGCTACTTACATTAATTTTCACCACCTGACGAGCAGGCTACTGGATGTTATTTACCTCTGTCTCGAGAATTAGCAAAATCCTTATGTTCTTTAGGTTGATGTTAATTGCATTTTGCATGAGATTTCTGGTTCCCCACACCAGGTAGATAGCATCCACACGAGTTCAAGCATGAAATTGCACATGCATAGGCAAATGAGAATAAATCTCGTGAGGGTTTATTGAAATGATAACAATAATAAATCAGAACTTGAATAGCTAATCAAGTGGTGAATGTATTTTGTCCAGGAAGGCTGCAAATCAGTCTGCATGTGCACAGCCCTCTCCGTGAGACTGGAAAGTTGCCCTGTTCAAGAGAAGTCACTGCCAGGCAGTGCTGTTTCCAATGCTTTGTAGCAACTGGAGGTCACAGCAGCCAATTTTGTAGTAGATTTGAGTGTGTTTACCTGTGGGTGGGTGCGTTGACATGCATAACAATGGAAACTTAAGATAAGATCCATCCGTCATACAAACCAAAACCAGCATTGGCTCTTTATTATCAAGATAATCAATTAGACAAGAATATTGAATTGTAATTCATCAGAATACCAAAAAAAAAAAAAGTGGCCACTTTTAGGAGTGTGGGCTATTGTTCAGGCACACAAATGCACAGCAGCTCTGAAACAGAGTTTAATAAAAAATAAAAGGTCGTAATCAAACTTATTGCAGGTGGTAACAAGATTTTGCACGGCACCTTGAACTCAGGACAAAATGTTTTCCTAATGATAAGATCTACTGCTTGTCTCAGGACTCATGCATGACCATTTGGACAAGGGATGTTTCCCATGGTAGAAAGCCCTCCTCCCCTTGCAGCTGCACATACTATTCTGTGCATCCCTATGAGCGTATCTCATATATTAGACAAAATGTCTTTGCTGTTAGTGATGCAGCATTTGAAGATATATGCCCAAAGCCTCTGTCAGAATCTCCATGTGAAGCACCCCTGAGCCAGTCTCTATCGTCTACTAGAAATTCTGCAAATTAGTGGAAACATCTGGCTATTCTGCTATCCAAAAATTAATGGTTATTTAATGTCATAAATCTTCTGCTTGGTATTTGCACTTCAACACCAGCATCAGGTAGGTAAATAAAACCTCTAACACTTCAGATTAAGCAAAGCGAGTGCAATTAACAGAATCTAGTTCCACAGTTTTGCTGGTGCCTAGTAAATATTACTGAATTCCTAGGAATCTATTTAGCTTTGGGGAAAGAAGGAGGAAGTCAGCAGAGGGCACAGTGGTCAAGTCTTGGTCTCAGGTGCTGCCTCTCCCAGCAAATCGACCCAGATCATCCTCTGATCACAGCACTGTAGTTTTCAAAGGATTTTGAAAATGTTGTCGTTTTCAAAGGATTTTTATTTATTTATTTTATTTTATTTTATTTATTTATTTTTCAAAACCCTCTGTGGATGAAAGAGGTCATGAAAGACTCAAGGGTTCTGTCCCATCCCCTCAGAGCTTTAGTTCCTCATTCCCAGGTTCTGCAAAACTACTTAAAAAATAAACAAAAGCCAGGTGTAGCAAGAAGATAGCAATTCTGAGCAAACCAAATCCTCCTGACAGCGAATCTCCCCTTGGGTATCTGCTGTTGTCTGTCTCCTCCTAGGAGGAGAGCCGGATGCCAGAGCCATCATTGCTGGATGCTCCTGCATCCCACGGGTCTCTTGTCTTATCAGAACTCCAATAAGCATCCAGTGTGGCTGAGTTACGCTACATGCAGAGAGGCAGCCCAACAAGGATAAAGTCACCTGTCATGACACTGCCTTGCTCTGCCCGATTAAATCAATGTCTAAAAGAAAAAGTTTCCTTTAACCAAGGACAAAACAACTTTAGAAAATCTTGTGGGCAGAAGAGCAGACTTGACTTGCTCTGTTTAGTACCTGAAAAACCTGATTTTATTCCTTCCTTTCTTTCCAAGTTTTCCATGTAGAGGTATGCTTGCTTTGACAATGAGCCCTAATGTGGCCTTCTCTGACTGGAGCAGAAAACGTAGCATTCCTGATTTTTTTAGTTGATATGTAAGAATCATGTAATGATTGAGCAGCATGACTATGGGACTTGTACCTCCAGCACAATCTGAATGCTCTCTGTGTGTGTGAAATCACATTTCCCCCAATGGGCTGCTGAATGCCTGTAGTTTTATTTGTGGCATGACTTTTATCCTGTGACAGAGCAGAAGGAAAAGGAAAAGATGGAGAGAGAAAAAGATGGAAAAAAGAGATGGAGAGAGTAAAATATGGGGAAGGATGGGCTGTGGGACAGAAAGGGACAGTAAGAAGGAGAAGTCAGGAGAAGCAGCAAAGCTTTCTAATAGCAAGTGTGCAAACAGTTCAGCTTTTCTGGAGTCTAGTTTTTAATAGCTATGAAGCATCCTGTATGGCTTGTAAGCTGCCAAAAAAACTTGTTCTGGATTAGAAGAGCTCCACAGAGGCATGTCAGGCAGTTTAATGACAAATATTGACAACATAAGTCTTTATGCATTGCATTTTCTCCTCTTCATTAAATAAGGAATTGTAATCAGGTTTGAAGTTTGGCCATTTTTGTCACCATTTGTTATGTGATGATGCCATCGTGTGGAAGTTCCTGAGAGTATTTTGACGCTCCTAAAACAGCTTTATATGTGCAAGTCCTGCTGTGGAGCAGGTTTGTGAGGTGAAGGCCTCGAGAGCCTTCCACCCTTGCTTGATGCACTTCATTTGAACAGCTCTAGCCCCGTCCTGCAGGTGTGGGTGCTGTTAGCAATCATGGCACGCCAGCCATGGGGGCATGGTGGGACCCTGTCTTTCTGGAGCGAACCTTTTACTCCCATTTCATGTGGAAGGAATACAGTTTGAGTGTCCCACCACTACCACCAATGCAAAGTAGGTGAACTAGGCAGGGACACTGGCTTCAAAAGCACATTCCTCATTCAAAAGACAAAACAGACACACCTTGAAGGCCCTAAAGCTCTGATAATGAGGAGAGATTGTAAACCAGTGGGGTCAATGATAGGCCCTGGGAAGGATGATGCTGTTTGTCCTAATTCCTGCTTTGTCTGGGAGGGTGATGGTGATCCTGCAACCAGAGAGAGGAGCCACACAAAAACTCTTCTGCAGCTGTAGTCACATTAGAAAAGCTAAGTGTGGTCCAGGGACCTGGGCTGAGATCAGGAGAACTTCCAAGATCCTGCTCCCAGGAAACCTGTGTCTGCTGCTGAGAGGAGAAACTTGGCTGGGAAAACCTGGGGAACCACCAGTGCTTTGGGGACCGCAGAGCAGAGAAGGAAGGAGATGTGGCTGGGGCGAAAGGCAAGAAAAGGGTGAGAACTGACAGCAAAATGCAGTCAAATGCTTCTTGTTATGTTTAAATCTATCACGTTTTGACTTAATTGCTGATGTCACTAATTTGGAGCAAAAACTTGTATCTTTGTATAACATATATTTTTCCCCTGTTGCAACATACTGAATCACTATGAATCACTCATATTGAATCACTCTGAGAGCTAAGACTCAGCAAGCTGAAAATGTGCCATTTCCTAGAAAATAACACTCCTGGTGATATATAACCTAAACCACCTGGGTTTGTCAGTGGGCTCTGGAACCTTAAAGCAGATGGTACTTTACAGTTAAATAGCACACATTCCATTTGTTTAGTTTGGATAAATTCAGATCCTCAAAATAATACAGCATCTCACAATTAATCACTTTCATCATTTTAAGTACCTAGGTGGTAACTTTCTTTTTATGCTGTATTCTAGGGCCAGTTTCATTTCTGGGCTATCACCGGAATGAAAAGCTGTCATAGGTGTTTGCTTCTTGCTATCGAGCTCTTTTTTTTTTTTTTTTTTAGATAACTAAAGAAAATCTAGTTTATTTCCTTCAAATGGCACATTTCCATGTGAAATCTGATACGTTAGTTTGCCAGCATGGGAAATTCACAAGTCTACTTGTATTTTAAATTCGCGCATGTTAATTTTGACTCCCGCTCCCTATATGCTAGGGAGTCCATTGGGTTAAATATTCGGCTGTGTTTATTTTGCTTTGCAGAGTTTCTCAGCAATTGTTTGCAAAGGGTATTGTGGCATGTGATGAATTAACATACGCCTCACGGGTTGAGAACAATTAAAGACCCTTTAGATTACTTATCCTGGAGGCTTTGTTTGGTGCAGGGTGTGTTACCTGCCCAGAAAAGACAATGAGAAGAAAAGAAAACTGAGCAAAAGGCTTTATACTAACTTGGAAAAGGTGAATGTTTCTGGTTTGAATGAAGATAACAGGAAAGATATTGAGGAAGGGATCATAGAAATTACCTACAGAAGCCTCTGGTAAAACAGATGATGCTTTTTCAACCATATCAGCAGATAAAGTAGCCTGATAAGCTCTTTGAATAAACAGGGCTACATCTAGATGCTGCCTTAGCTGCAGTCTTAACAGTAAACTTAAAAAGCAACAAGGAGCTTTAGAAATAAGTGTTTGGCACTAGGATGTTGTGGCATGTCCAGCAAACTCATGCTCTCCCAATCACAGGCTGCCTGCGGGTTGGTGTTGCTAGAGCCTGGGATCATTCCCCACCAGCGTTTTGCATGAAATCACTCTCTTTTGGAGAGTAAGAGAATTTAAAAACTATGGACCTGGCTATTTCACGCCTGCTGGCTTCCAGGAAACAGTCCTGGACAACTTTAATCCTGTTTAATGGCATGCTATTACTCTGAACTTGTGAAAAGGAAGTCTGAGGACCAGAATGAGAGACCATTAGAGCCTCCCCAAGAATCTTTTCCAAGCAGAGAAATTGAGGAAGAGTCATAGGAAAATGAGAATAGAGATGCCTAACAAAGGATGAGGAAAAAAGTCAAAGCAGTAAAAATCGGGAGCATTCAGGTATGAGTGGAATTAGTTAAACAAACTGGCCAAAGAAAACTTAATGAGGAACAAAAGCAGAAAAAAAGATGTAGAAAGCTAAGGCACTCGAGGCCTTCCTTCCTTCCTTCCTTCGATCATCTTAAAATGGTTTGTTTTTCAGTGTGTGAAATTTAATTTAACAAGCAATTAGGACTACAAGCCAGAATCAGGATAGGGGGAAGGGAGAAAGGAAAAAACAAACAAACAAATGTCTTGGAGATCCAGATGGATCTAAAAGCATAAGGCAAGGTGAAAACCCCCCTAGAAGGTGTAAGGATTTGTGGCATTCTCTGAGCTGACAGTAATTGCCTTCAGGGACTGCAGCCAGGCTGTAGCCAGGTGCTCATCTGTCCCACAGGGAGGAAAAGGGAACACTCAAGGCAGTTACTGGCAAGTCAGTGTAACTTCATTTCCTGGAAAGATGCTGGAAGCAGCGTATTTAGGAAACGCTTTGCAGATGCGTAGGGAGTAGCAAGAAGATGAGAAGTGGGAATGGGCTTACTGAGGGCAGCTTCTATTAAATGGATCTAGTTTCTTAGTAGGACAGTATATCTGGCTCAAAGAAAAAGCAGGAAATCTCATTGTTCTCTTCTCATAAGGTTTTGACAGTTTCCTGTGTGATACTTCCATTGCTAGTAAAAGTAGTGTTCATTGGGCAATGAGGCTGGCTTAAATATTGTTCCCTGAAAAATCTACAAAGGGGTGAAGCTGGATGAAGACTTTCATCCAGGTCTGAGCCAGTGGCTTCTAAAGTGTGGATCCAAAAGTAGAAATGTCAAGAAATGCCTAGAACAGAGGTAAGGTGTCAAAATGTCAGAGCTGGTCCAAGCTGCAGACCCAACAACTTCTCATCTGCTCCGAGATGCCACCAGCTGAGACCCAGTGATCCATGCATTACCAGTTGAAGTCATGGTGGCCGACTTCCAGGTCCTTCTAAGATCCCATCCTGCCCATAGCTAACCCTCCTTTGTAGCCCTGTGACTCCAAAGACCAAACTGCCCCATCTGTGGCCAGGAGGTCTGTGGTTCTCCTTGGGTCAGGAGGAGGTCCTACTTGGGGAGATGCTTAGTTGGTGCAAGGCAGAGAATTGCGACTTACTGACTGCCAGGACAAAGATGGCAAAGATTCCAATCACCTGCCAGAGACGCAGCCCCCAGATCACCACCGTCTCCGAAGTCACGGGGTCCGGCTTCTTCTTAGGGGGTTCTGTGGTGGCCTGGGAAAGAAGGAAAAAGATAAATGTGGTTTAAGAATTGGAAGGGTAAAATGGCGCAGTAATATGGAAACTAGTGGCTCCAGCTCTCTGGACCTCCAGCAATTCAGTCTTCAGGGAACAGGCCTTTCAACAAATAGCTCATGTTTACAGTTTTTGCTGATTTAAAGTATGTCTGAAGTATTGCCAGTTTTCATGATTGTAAAGCAATTCATTTTGCCTTTTTTCTTAAAAATTCCAGATTTTTCTAAAGACTCAGGCGCCTGAAGTCTCCATATTTTGTGTGCATGCTTCATATTTTGCAGATATGTATCTAGAACAGTTTTGTTTTGTTGTTTTAAGACCCCGCTTTGCTTTGGTGTGGGGAGGGAGGTGGAGTGATGACAGCCAGAGAAAAGAGAGCCCAGATGACTGGGCAAGTTTGTGGTGATGAGACAGGTCTGTGGGTCAGGAGCAGCAGGACCCTTGGCTGCTTGGAGCAGCTCCTACAGGATGAGGATCGGTCTTTGGTGCAATCTCTCCAAGCTATCCCAGAGTCCTGGCAGCCAGACCTCTGAGAAGGAGCAGGATGCTTCTGACACCCTGGAAGCAACTTTGCTGCATGACTGCTGAGCCCTGGAGAAACCTTAGAAGAACTGCTAGATCAAATAGGACAGGAAAAACTGTTTAAGGGATAACAACTGATGCTGATCCACTCTTTTTCCTTCTTGTAAGGCACTTATTAGAGTTGCTGGCAGAAGAGGGGAATCTACTTCCCTGATCCCGGCTTTGGTTTTGGTGTTGAAAGCTATTGGGTCTGGTTCACTTCTTGCTATGTACTCCTGTCTTGATTGTAAGCCTATGTCCAGATTCCAGGGGGAGCCTGGGAGAGGGCTAGGACAGGGTACACCCTCAATTTTCCCTCTGCTTGCTGCCCTCATCCTCATGGCAATTCTAGCAGAATACAGCCACCCTACTGCTTGCATCTCAGCTGCATAGGAAGGATTAGGTGATTTGTCTGTCCCACACCAAACCTGCGGCCACTGCTGTAGGAGCTACAGTGGCAGGGAACTTGTCCTAGCAGGCGCAGCCCTGTCCAAGTCCATATCATCAGCCCTACAGGTAGGCCTTGCTCTATCTTATCTGGGCCTGTGAAAAGGTGTAAACCTCCAGTTGTCCTGCCCTGGAGCTCCTGCAGATGTGCGCCTCAGCGTGGGCTCCTGTCCAAGCTCTGAGTGTCTGTACTCTGAAGATGCAAC
The DNA here is from genome assembly GCF_059628265.1 of Tinamus guttatus. Taxonomy (NCBI): domain Eukaryota; kingdom Metazoa; phylum Chordata; class Aves; order Tinamiformes; family Tinamidae; genus Tinamus; species Tinamus guttatus. The sequence goes on from NW_028289024.1 coordinate 716,787, forward strand.
AAATATTGCCAAATATCCCTTTTCTAGCAAGGCAATGCTTCACAGGAGGCCAGGAAGACTTTGCAACTGGAGTAGCAAGCATTTCTGCAGTGCTGTTTCAAAGCTCCTTGGCATTAAAGATGTGAACCATCTTCTAAATGTAGGCATCTAGTATTATTCGAGGTGCTGTTGGGTAACCTCCAGCTGCCAGTGCAATGGCCCTGCCATACGTGCCAGCCCCTGTACGAATGTCAGATGCTCGAGGAGATCCTAAGTGGCTCCAGGCAGCTGACTTCACAGCAGTGCTCTTGTCCCCAGGAGATATGGGACGTCCTGACTCTCTCCTGTCTATACGTTATTCTTTCTGCTGAGCATGCAGTGTTTCAGCTTCCCCATAACAGGGGAATATTACTGCTTCCCTACTTCTGCCTTGAGCTGTTTTGAAGGAAAATTCTATGTAGATTTGATACAAGAACAAATACTGTGGCTCACTTTTAAGTTGGGGAAGGGCACTTGATTTAAATACCTACTATGGGGTAGGTACCCCAATACCATCCTATGGTGTAGTGAGGATTGATAAATCATTGAATGACAGTAGTATGTGCAGGCAGCAATTCCCATGTACAATACAAGAGAAAAGGATCAAAATGGTGGTGACTGGACTAGAAACTCCAGTTCTGTAGCTCAGGCTTTGAGACCCACATCTTCAGTTTATGAGAGATTCATGTGATTCAGGAAGGTGTATGCCTTGCAGAGAGGGTAAACAACACAGACAATGCTGAGCAGTCAAGATTAAGGCTTAGACCCGGGGCTCCAGTGCAGCTTTTGTGTGTAAATAACAACTGCGAAACACACAGACAGGCTTTAGACATGCAGCCTTCAGGCTGCTCTCCTCTTTAGCATAACTACAGGGCTACAAGGATGATCAGGGGCCTGGAACATCTGCCCTATGAGGAGAGGCTGAGGGAGCTGGGCCTGTTCAGCCTGGAGAAGAGAAGGCTGAGAGGGGACCTGAGCAGTGTCTAGAAGTACCTCAAGGGAGGCAGTGAGGAGGATGGTGCTGGCCTCTTTTCACTGGTGGCCACCGACAGAACTAGAGGTAATGGCCACAGACTGAAGCACCAAAAGTTTCACAGGAACTTAAGGAATTTTTTTTTAACAGTGAGGGTGCCAGAGCGCTGGAACAGGCTGCCCAGAGAGGTTGTGGAGTCTCCTTCTCTGGAGATCTTCAAACCCACTTGGATGCAGTCCTGTGCCACGTGCTCTAGGTGACCCTGCGTGTGCAGGGGGCTGGACTAGATGATCTCTAGAGGTCCCTTCCAACCTTCAGCATTCCGTGATTCTATGATTCTATGATAACGCTCTTGGCAAAGAAGTTAGCTAACCTGTATGTTAAATGTTAAATGCAGTGTTAAATATGTAGTGACCAAGCTGTGTTGTGGTCCAAGAGGAAGGTCCTGGTTCCCTATCAGCTTGTTCCTCTTGCAGTAATACACTACTAGTCTGCCCTATGGCAAGGTGGTGCGGTTTCATGTCTTCCTATGAGATAGCCCATGGGATCCTTTTGTAGTTTCAGCACATTCATATTGGGATCTGGCAAGGAATTTAAGTAAGGAGTATGACCCCAATTGCGTTTTTTTTTTTTTTTTTTTTTTTTTTTTTTTTTTTAATATCTCTGTTATTACAGTTTAAAATGTCATTCTTCTCTCCCCTGCTCCCAGCTGAACGTGTACGTTTTCCTCCATTTCCAGTTTGCTTCTGGGAACAGTCAACTTCTGTGTTCTTCATTTTAAAACAAACAAACAAACTTCAAATGAATAATAATTAAAATGGAATTTGAAAAAGAACTAAGACTTGAACTATGATTTGAAAAATGACTATGACTTCCCCAGGCTTCTGTCCATTCGTAGACAGTAACTTTTTTTTTTTCTTTTTTTAATTTGACTTTCTTCTATGTTTTGGTTCACTAATATCAAGTCTGACAAAAGAAATGTGCTCTTAAATCCTCTTCTAGATGTCACATCAAGCCTGGTTGTCCTTCTGGATAGCATGTTTTAAAGAGTTTAAGGAGATGTGAGAATGTCCCGTTTGGTACATGAAGACAAAAACAAAACAAAAAACCCAAAGCAACATCAACAACAAAAATGGGATTTAGATAAGGAGGAGTGTATTTGATGCAACATGAAAATTGTTCTGCTTTCCAGCCCCTCAAAAGGCCCTAGAAGGGAGGCACAAGGGGCCAGTGAGAAAATGTGTGGAAAAATAGAATAACCATGATAGCTGACAATACCAGATTCACAAGATAAAGCTTCAAGTGGTTTTCCGATGATCTGGCTCGTACAGAGGAAGAGCCCTGCAACCACAACTGCATGAGAGACAGTTGTGAGAATTTTTTCAGTCCTAGATTGCCACCTAGCTGCCTTACAGACCACGCAGCCACCTTGCAGGATGCTTTAAAGGAAATGAGACTCATCAACAACGTAGATGACTGTGACCGTTCTTTACATCATGGAGGTTTGAGCTTTGCCTGCATCTTATTGTGGAAGCCAAGTGTTAATGAAGCATTGATTTAGAGAAACATCTGACTTTTGATATATTTTTATATATCAAGCCAATAAAAAAGAGCCAAAATGCTCCAAAGTCTCCAATTCTGTGCTCTCTAGGCTCTTGACATCTGTTGTAATGACTTCTCTGTCCAAGCTCATCATCCCACATTCACTTTAGAGTCACTAAAAGGAAATAGCTACATTTATGGTGCAGTCCATCTGACCTATGTTAGATCCTTAAGACGAGGGAAATTGCATCCTCAGCTTATTACTGTATTGAGTAGATCTTCAACATCTGTCATCATTTATTATCATCTTCAACAGGGAGATTCTGGAGATAAATACCTTTAGAGATGCATACTTTCTGTTGAAGAAAGTTCTCCAAAGTGACCATTTAAGGTGGAAACTGTATAGGGCTCTGATGGCCTTCACGATAGCTAAATGTTGGGCAGGGAGGTACTGGGAGGGTTAGCCACACTTCATAGCCACGTTGAGAGGATAAATACTTAAGGTGATGAAGTTTTCAGATGTTGAAGCAACTGGGGGGCCCCTTCTAGAGAGATATCTTGGGTCAGTGCATAGTAGGAGAGAAATTTTGCTGTAAAATCCAGGAGGCGAGTTATGAATTTCCTGCAAAGCCATACTTAAAACTATTTGGCCTATCGCTCACAAACTAAACCTGTAGTATGGTGAGAGTCAAACTGATTGTGCATCATGATACAAATCTGGAAAGTCAGAGAGGTTGCCTAGGCCAATGTTGTGGTGCAGGAACATGGTAGAGATATGGTGGGGACACACAGCAACAAGAAACAATTGTTCTCTTAGACAGCAGCTTAGAAGATCGGAGGTTAGCAATCCCCCTAGCCAATGAATTTGTGATGTGTTGTGTTGCAGGAAATCATAGAATTAAAACATGCTAATGACCCCTTAAAGCAGCTGCTAGCAAAACGTGTTCACTGCTTTGTATTTAAGCCTAAGGCCTGACTTGAATTGACAACAGCCTTTTGATGAAGCTAAAAATGCTTCACTTCTTAAAACACTCCTAAGCGTGGACATCTGACTCCTTGCAGTGCCCTTTCCTTCTCAGCCCATGAAAGTGCAGTTAAAACACAGCTGTAATGGATACCAGGGAGAGTGAACTGAAGCTGGAGCTCTTCTCCAATTACTTGCCTGTCTGTGCAATATGAACCATATTTTAGTCCCTTCCTAATGAAGGATGCTTCCGACTGAGTCTGGAGTGCTTTGTTTCCCAGTGGGATCCCACTTACGCTCCATTTGTAGTGGATAGGATTCCTGTCGGAGCTTCTCTCTTCTGAACTGTCTTAGGCACGTGGTACCACTTGGTGCAACTTCATTTCCATTTGTTCCAGCTACCCTTGTTTGACAGTGGAGGGGGTGGACCTCAGGCATTTTGTGCTCAAAAAACACAGCTGAATGAAGGAGAAAGTCTATTTGAAGTGGTGTGACCTTGTAGATGAGTCTGGGATGTCAAAGAAATAGGAATCTGCAACACCTATCTCTAAAGGAGATCCTTTAGAAACTGGGATTTCTTTGTACTAGTTACAAAGCAGTCATAAGTAAGGATCAGAAATAGAGAAAGCCCTGGGGAGCAACCAGGGCAGCATTTTAGGTTCTGAAAATTTGATTTAATTAGAAGACCCTGGAGATATAAGTTCATTTCTTGTTTGGGCTCAGGCTTTCCTGTGTTACTATGAGCAACTCACTCACTGGAGTCAGCCTCTAGCATAGCCTCAGTCTGAATCACAAGAGATGCTTTCTTTTGAAGTCTTCAGTATAGCTTTTCTCTTTTGCAAAACTGAGCTCCCCAAAGGGTCTCTCCCTTCAGGCTTGTCTCTGGGTATCCTAGAAAGGGAGTTATAGAAAGTATAAAGAAAACACCCCTCAGAAAGGGAAACCTGGGGGTTTCTGCAGAAAACCTGAATGTCTGGGTAGGCTTTAAGCACATATCAAGAAGGGAGAGAGGATACAGAAAGGTGCATGGCTGGTGGGACATGGAGTCCTTCAGCAATGTCCCCAGAGCTGCTCTATAGGGGAGTAGATGGATTTGCTCTGCAGATGTCTGGAGGGAATGAGTTTAAGCTGAATTGTAGCCATTGCTTGAGACAGTTTCCAGAGCAAGCCCTCAAACAATCTACTGTCACCCCAAGGAAGGGTACCTGCAGTTCAGGAAGCTCCAAGATTTTCCATGTAGGTATTTCCTGCTCAGTCAAGCCCTGCTCATTGCTAATAGTTCTTCCCTCTCCTTTATTGAGGCACTTGCAGGGTTGTGTTGCACATGGTAGCAGGATGCTCCATTCTTTCCTGACTGTCACTGGGCAATCAGGACTCCGCATCTGTCGTGAGGAGTCCTGAGACAGGAGAGAGACTTTACTCAACAAATATTTTTTTTTTCTCCTGAGGCTCAGCTCTGAAGACAGCAATATAATAATATATTGCAGGCATATATTCCCCACCTACAGTCACGTAGAGCAGCCCTTCATATAGCCCAGCTCCCTGTCTCGTGATCAGCTACACGGCATCTCAAGCACCAAAGCCTTAGGACATCTAGCAGGTTGGTAAAGTTTAGAGCATATTGTTAATCAGCATTAATCATAAGCACAGTGTCTTCCAAGAATACAGTATAAAAGAGTACAAAAAGTTGCTAGATTACAGTTTGAGGGTGAAGCAATAAGAATCCACCATCTCCTCTATAACGGGTGAAAGCTCTGTTTTTTCCACTCATATAGGCTTAAGTCCCACATGTTGTCCCCAGTGCCAGTCTCCAGCCAAGTCTCCAGTCAACTGGAATGTGTTCATCTCTTCATATAACTCCCCTGCATGGAAGTGACCCTACTGCAACAACAACAGGAAATAAAAATGCAATTGGAAGCAGCAAACAAAAATCAGAGTTTACATTAACGTCCTTGCTGCTTTCCCTCCCAGTTAAACTCTTTCCTCTGGGGATCTCAAAGCACTTAGTGCATCACCCTTGTTAAACAGAAGTAATATTTCCAGCAGGGAATAGAGTAGCTGAGCTAGGAAATTAAGAGATTTTTCTCAAGATCACAGAATGGATTAACAGCTCCTTGGGAAACAGAATGGATTCCAGGGAGCTCCTCCAAGTGCTGTACCATTTACGTAGAAAATATCATAGAGATGCAACATATGCGCATTTAGATGTTTAAATGTTCTTTAGTCTAAATCACAAATTCAAATATAGCAAGGTTGCATGAATTGTTGCACTGCTGCATGACAATTGCGGGTAGGGGGAATGAAAAGAGATGCAAATATACATTAAGGTAAGGGATGAGGTGACACACCAGGTGCCCAGTTACAAGCAATTGTGCCTCAAAAGCAGAGCCTAGATCTTTGGATTAATGCACCACCAGTTTATGGCTACTTGTACACAGAGCGGAATCAAATCGATTTGAACTTGGATTGGAAGAAAGAAGAAAAAATGGGGTTGAAGATCTGTCACTTTCACTGGTTTCACAAAAACTTTCTGTTTGCTGCTTTCTGTAATACTTTGGTTCAAAATGTTGCATATTTAGCACAAAAATGCAAGGGAAAAAAGCCACAAGCTGTGAATGAAGACTGAAAAGTGCAGCACCGAATGTCCCTCCCTTAATCTCCTTAGCTTTTGCAGATGATCTGTACGATGGCAAAAACATCTTAATGAAACCAACTCTTAGTTGTTTTAGGAAATTGCCGCTGTTGATTTGTGCTTGGCAATAAATGCCAAGATTTTTGCTTTTGATTTGCGCATGGGTGAAAAGGGTGAAGCCCAGCAAGGATGGAACTGAGGGATAAGGCAATTCTTACATGGTCATAAATAAATGAAGCTTGTACTCACAGATCAACCACAGATGAATTCGAAAGGTGAGGAGCCTTTGGTTGTGAGCGTGGTCTAAATTGAAGATGGATAGATGGATAAAGAAGTTGTGTTTAGCATTAAGCCAAAAAACTGCCAAGCCAAAATACTGAGAGCGTTACTTTATAGGCTAAAAGCAGCTGCATTAAAGAGAAGACTCCAGAAGAATGCAGGCCCTAAAGAAGACTCCTGCAAAAGATGTCAGGTTTAAGGGCAGACATCTTTATATAGAAAAGGGTGTAGGGTATGGAGAAAATGCAGGCAAGAAGCAGCACCAGCAACACACAAAAATAATAGTTCAATGGGAAGGTGTTTCTGGAGAAAAGCAGATGGGAGGATATCAACAAAAACTATGCAAACACCCCCAAAGCTGACCTCAACTATAGGGCTTTTACCAAAAAGTGGCTGGGCATTATGTACAGAAAGATGGAAAAGTTGAACCTTCAGAAGGGAAGGGGAAAAAAAGACAGAAAGGAATACAGGAAAGGTTACAGTGGTCTCTGGGCTGAAAGAAAGTATAACCATGTTATATCAAAAAGACTTACAGCTCAATTTGGTAGCCTAAACTTAATGGAGACATTGATGTAGGCCTTGGTAAACACTTAAAACACCACTTGTGGTAAATCTGTGCTCTCAAGAGCAGCAGCTGGAAAACAAGCTGAATGCAATGGAGTGCCTAAAATAAGGTTAAGACTTCTAAATTTAGGCAGCTGAACCTTTTTTGTGGTCCATGGGAACAATCAATACCAAAAATGGGCCACAGATGTCAGTATTTCACAGGGTGGTCTAGTAACTCCCTAGGTTCTGCTGGCTGCAGTGATTATGGACTCCATTCGAGTCAGTGGAGACAGGAGACAAGTCACCCAGGTCACTTACCAGCTCCAGACATGGATATTTAAACATTTTCACCTGCAGGCTGTATTGTTTCCTTGAGTTAGACAGATGCATTTCCTCTTAGCTTATTTAAGAAGATGCTAGTGAAGACTGAGCTAGTTACTGCAAGGTTTTGTGAGGGCTAAGACACAGCATGTCCCTAGAGGGGTGCTCAACCCAGTCTAAGGCAAATGACTCAGATCTAGATTGATGAATAAATGATTCAATCACAAGGGGAGCCTGTGGAGACTCTCTCAGGTGGTGGAGTTTAAATTTTAGATGTCCGGCTTAAAGAAAGTAAATCCTGCCCTTGACAATCAATTCTTTGCTTGACTCCTGGAGCAGGGAAGGGAGATGAGGGGGTTTTGAGCTCTCTCAGGCACCCAATGAGTGATCTCTGTGTTGCCTACAGGTGTTTCCTTTACTGCTCATCCAAGGGCAAGGAAAAGGCAAAACCTAACCCGGCATTGGACATGAGTGCTGTAAAACATTAACCAAACCTCAAAACACTAAATCGCTTCCAGGCAAGTTGCATTTTTAGGTCAGAACAACTTGACACTTGATTTTTTTTTAATAACAAAATAATTATGTGCTCTTTATTTCCAATCAGACAAACTGTCAACTGTGATGTTTTGTGGAAGTACCAGCCCCAGTGGAAGAGGTGATATCTGCCAGACACAGAAGCTTTAGTCGCTTCATTAAGCAACAGCTGAATCAAAATTGTAAAAGGCACCAGTTCTTGAGGCCTCTTTAAAATGTCCCTTCTAATTAGTCTTGACTGGTGTGGCTGCTTTGCCTGCAGAATGGCTGAGCTTTGGGTAAAAAAAAAATCTTAACCATGTTTATTCCTAATTTCATTTGATTGCACATATCTAAAGGCCACAGATGGTTCTGGCAGGCTGAGTTTTAAATGGACAGACAAGCTCCCAAGCAGCAGGAAGGAGAGGGTCGGTCTGACAAGCACCTCCCTGCAGGCAAAACTGCCTCGTGTTGCCAACAAAAACCCCTGTGGTGGTGGGAAATCCCTGGCAAGGTCCAGCTACCAGGTCCAAAAAGCAGCTGTGCTGATAATAGATATTTGAATCCATAGGTAGAGGCCTCGCTATAATACAGGGATGGGCTTAAAGGAAGAGATAGATCATAATTTGATCATAATTTATAACAGTTATTTCTCTGCAGAGAAGTGAGATGTGCAGAGAGCATTTCCATTTTTTTTCCCAATATTTTTGTTTCTTCGGGTCCAGTGACTTTGCACACTCTGCAGTCTCTCTCCCTCTCTCTGAGTCCCTCTTAGACTGTGATGTGGAATTTGTCAGGAAAAGGCTTTGTAATTTTCTCTTTTTTTTTTTTTAATCTAGTCTGGATCACGGTATCTACACCTTCCTTAAGGATGCCCTCTTAAAAAAACTAATACTTACCCCTCCAAATATTATGTATTGCTTCCGCATGTTCATCTCTTGATATTATATTGCTATTTGCTCTTTTTATTATCAGCTATTGAGTTAAACCATGCATTCACATAGGGAAAGCAACCTCAGGAGTCCACAAGAACAACCTGGTGATTTTGCCTGCCTTCATTTGAAATCACATCTAAACATATTTAGACTACTGCACTTAACATCATGTCTGTCGCATTCACTTGGAGGATACAAATGAGGATGCCCAACAATGCCTAGATAAGCATAATATAAACTGAACTCTGCCTATGTTTGATCTGGAAGACGCTATGGCAACTAGAAAGTGGAAGAACTTGCAGAACACCTGAGAGCATTTAATTATCACCTGTCCTTTTTTATTTTAATTTTTAATTAATTTATTTATAATTAATAGCCTTCAATTTACTGAAGCTTTTCAACACAAGCAGAGAAGGTTAGGATTTTCTTCCTCTATTCTCAAAAAAAAAAAAAAAAAAAAAAAAGCTGCCTGCACTGCAGCTTTTGCATGGAGTCCAAGCTAGAATTAGGGGAGACTAGATCCTCTGTATTTTTCTCATTGTCCTGAAATTGAAAAGAATGCAACATTTCCTGGTCTGATAAAGCTTCCGAAGTGTTTCTCTTGTGTTGTTTCCTAGGACAGATGTTTATCTCCTAACTAAGTAGATGCAAACTCCAATAGAATCATAGAATCATAGAATCATAGAATCATAGAATGCTTAGGGTTGGAAGGGACCTCTAGAGATCATCTAGTCCAACCCCCCTGCATACGCAGGGACACCTAAAGCACGTGGCACAGGACTGCATCCAAGCGGGTTTTGAAGATCTCCAGAGAAGGAGACTCCACAACCTCTCTGGGCAGCCTGTTCCAGTGCTCTGTCACCCTCACTGTTAAGAAATTTTTCCTTAAGTTCCTATGGAATTTTTGATGTTTCAGTTTCCGGCCATTTCCTCTAGTCCTATCAGTGGCCACCACTGAAAAGATACCATGACCGTCCTCTGCACTCCCTCCCTTGAGGTATTTATATACACTGATTAGATCCCCTCTCAGCCTTCTCTTCTCCAGGCTGAACAGGCCCAGCTCCCTCAGCCTCTCCTCATAGGGCAGATGTTCCAGGCCCCTGATCATCCTTGTGGCCCTGCGCTGGACTCTCTCCAGCAGTAGAGAGCAATAGAGAGAAAAAGATTAATAAAGGAGTGACAACAGGAGAATTCGGATCAATAAGGGCTAATTGATTACACCCAATGCTCCATCTCAAACACCTGATGCATTTTCTTATCCCACCCTCTAGTTTCCCACTCAGTCCAAGCCTCTTAAGAGCAGATGGAGGTGCACCTTAACCCCTTTCTTTATGAGGAAGGGGTTAAAGCTGATGATAACCTTGAAGGTCCTAAACTCTACCCAAAGGAGGTGGTACCCTGATACAAAATGATAGAGAGTGCTGAGCTTGAGCTTTCAGACTCTTTTTTTAAGTGTTCTTTATAGTTGTTTCCTGTTTATTTGTAGCCTGATTCTCTTGAGCCTCTACAGGGAGATAGAAGAGGATAAAATTCAGGTAAAAGAAATAAAGACTAAGAAAAGTATTGGGATAGGAATGAGAAGATAATTGTACCAATGAGGGCATGGGAATGACTGGGGAAAATGTGGTCCGTTCTAGCTGTTTTATCAGGTCTTGGTATCAATAAAGTATCTCAAATTATCACAGAGCTTCTATATCAGTATCTGTGAGAAGAAACTTTTACTCCATAGGCACAGGAAATGTTGATGTCCCTTCCTACCTAACTTATCCTAATTCTGTTTCCAGAGTGTCCTTGGTCATCAAAGGTCTGATGGGTAAAAGCAGTAGCAGCCTGAACCGTCCTATTGCCTCATCCTTCCTTCCCCATGTAAGCTGCCTTGTTCTTGAAATGCAGAGCTTGTCCTAGCTGGGATTCTTGGAGGGATGATGGAGAATGGTGGGACTGGAACAGTGCATGTGCATTGCATTGAAAAGATATAATCTTATGGGAGTTGCATGCATCATCTTGTGCAAGAAAAAACAAACAAACAAAAAACAAAACTGTGCTTCATGCTATTTGGTCTTGTCCTTAGTGCTAGAATCTTGGTGTAATAATAGAAAAAAAAAGCATTTTTCCTTACTTCTAGGTGCATCACCTGGTGATGTCTAAGCGCTTTATAATCATGCATGTGTTTTAAAGGTGGAGTGTAGAGGCACTGAGAGAGACCTAGATACAGCTGCTAGGGCATTTGTCTTCACAAACCTGCACACCCTAAAACTGAATGTGGACGTGTGGCTCCTGCAGCGAAGTCCCCAGCTCCAGGTGGAATGCTGGAAGTCTCTTTGCAATGCATCTTAAGGGGGAAGTGCCTAGGTCTATTCCAACCACGATCCCATGATTCTAGGGTGGCCCCTGGATCTAATCGCAAGTTTTCCCGGTAAGTGAGTAGCTTGCAAATCCCTGGAAAATTAACCTGCACCCTGGGGCTCCACATATTCATCTAAAGACCTTATCAAAGAGCAATGCTTTTTGTCAGTGTAATTAGACTCACTATTCAGAGGCTCTTATTGCCCTTCCCTCCTAGATGGAAAATACACTGAAATCTCCACAGCAGGAAACCTTTGAATGCTATTAGAAAAAAAGCATTTTGTTGCTTACTGAGATATTCCGATGTATGGTGCATTTAGCTTTCTCTGTGTTTGTTTTGATAGGCTGGCTTAACATAAATTTAATTAGTCAGGATAACTACATTGTGATTGTTTAAAGCAAAAAGTCCTTGCAGAGCTTCAGAACAGACTGTAATTCATCTGCCCTCATTAATGCAGAAACTGTCTGTTCATCTAATTTAATTTTGGGGTACCTGCTAGCTAACCTGCTGTGCAGCATGCCTTTTCAGATGAGATTTGCTTCTTCCTAAGTGTTAGTAGTAGCAGACAGGGTTTTCAAGGCAGTTTGGTGCAAGAAAAGCCGACAAGAAAATTACACGTGTTCTGTAATGATTTTCCTACTTGTGACATTTTATTCTGCATTGGCTTGAAAACAAAACCTGCAAATTGTGTGTCTGTGAAACATAATGATAGGGAACATCTATCTTCAAACTGAAAATGTCAAGTTGCTTATTCAGGTTTCTGTCTCGGTGTTTTGGAAACAGCAAGAAAGTAAAACCCTTCTTGTTGGGGCTGACGCTGTGTCTGCAAACCATCCTGGCTTCAGTGGAGCGTGTTTTGTCAAATGTGCTCCGTAAGAAAAAGTTCTGCCTCGCTTGTAACCTTGAGTGCTCTTGTAGGCTGAATGGCTTGGAAAAAATCCCTGCAGCACTCTGAATTTGTAAAGAAGCTCATAGATTTTGCTGGGGGAGGTTATATCAGGAGAATCTGGTTCTGTGTAGGTCAGATGGGATGTCTTGGTAGCCCATTTGAAGATATTGATTTAACTGGCAGGGAGTTGATGGCAGAATTTAGTTCATGGGACTGGTGTATGATACCAACACGCCTGTTCTTGCTTCTTGGGTTGGTGGTGAGCTGCTTTAAACCTGCAGACCAAAAGCTGCAGGGATCAGAGCTGGCCTGATGGGAGCCTCTCTCAGGTCCCTGCTGGTTCCTTGGTTAATGTGGATGCTACAATCTGACTCAATTCCCTTGCAGGGTGCTGCTGTGGCCGACCTCGTGCTGCAGGCAGGTGGTTTGTAGCCCCAGTCCTGCTCAGGGAACTGCTTTTGTCTCTGGTTTCTTTAGCCAGTCTCCCCTTGTCCTGTTCTGCAGCACATGTATCATTTATAGGTCTGTTTGGGTGGATTATAGATGTGTCTCTGTTTTGGGGTTGGTCTCTCAATACTTCTTTTAGAAGCAGAAGGAGGGATAACAGTGAGTTTTGTTATGGTGACACGAGGAGCAGTGTGAAGATAAGGTAGAGATGGGGTTCTGGAATACTCAAGGCTGGGGCACGTTGGATCCTTAAGTCTAAGGGGACTGAGCAAAACAAGCTCTGCTGTAAGACTATGCTGCTCCTCAGAACCATGGTACCTCTGCACTGAGCTCCAGACCTGGAGCAATAACAGCAGGTTTAAGTCTCCCCTTCCCTTCTGGTCCAGCCTGGCCTTGCCAGAGGGAGCCAGGACAGAGGAATATGTAGGTGTTCTATGGGGATGAGTTCTGAAATTGCGTGAGGAACATCACCTCAGAAGCCAAAGTTTGACTCGATGAGGTGAAATGAAGCAAGGCAGAGGAGTTGAAATGCAGCCTGAATGCTTAATCTGGAAGGGCACATCCAGGTGCAGGCCCAGGACCACCTGCATGTGCCTGTTCCTGCTCTTCTTTCCCAAATTTCTGGTGTCCAACAAGTGTTGGACATGCAGTACTGTGCAAGAAGACTCTGTGACTTCGGCCTCTTTGGGAATTAAACCCTCTCTGGGGGATTAAAGCAGCCCTTAATTTCTTGCCATCTTCAGCAGCAGCTATCAGCATTTTACAGGTGGCTGCATTTTATAGGTGGCCTTTCTGAGAGGCCTAGCATAAGGCCTGTCAGAAAGCAACAAGTGTTTTCCTAAGAAGCCTCTAACTCCTTGGAGCCACCTTAAATTCTCTGCTCTCTGCCATACCTGTCCTCCCTGGGTACTCTGCATGGAAAAAAAGAAAAACAGGATTCCCAAGCATCCCAGGCCCCAGACCTGCAGAATGAGATGCTCCTTACCTCGATTAGCTGTCCCAGGGCAGCTCTGGAGCACGACACGAAGAGGGAGCAACACCTCACCCAGGAGAGAGGATGCTGCAAGCGCAGATCCCACGCCATCTTCCTTCCCCGCCGTATCTCCGGCTCGCTCCGCGCCGTATCCCGAGCTTACGGACAACGGCAGCGCTCAGCGTCTGCCGGCAGCGCCTGCCTGCTGCCCCATCCCTTCTTTGCTGCCTTCCTACGGAGCCTGGCGCTTGCAGAGCAGAGAAGTCATTAATTAATGAGGCTGGTGTCGCTTACAGAGCGCTCAGCTGCTCCTCGGGCCGGGCTCTGCGGAGCGGGAGCGCTGGGAATGAAGTCCTGCTTTCCCCAGGGAGCAAAGCTGCCTGTGATGACCCTGGGTTTTTACAGCTCCCTGCCCGATTCCAGCTCTTCTGCTCTTGTTTTTTCTCCTGGCCTGGTGTGAGAAGTGTCTCTCCTAATGCAGGAGGGCTGTAAGCCAAGCAGATGCATCATCAGCATCGTAACTGCCCTGTGCTGGCAGAGGCCAGTGTTACTGGAGATGAGTAGGTGATGCCTGGGGAATTTCGAAGCATCCTTCATCCCTGAAGGACTTTGTGGATGTGCTGCTACAGTCTGCAGCCTCGGCAAGTCCTGAGCTCTCCGCAGAGCCGGAGGCAACGGGGAAGAGCATCTGCAAGGGAGATTGCAGCAGCTAAAACTGCAGGGCATCCTTCGGGCTGCTCCGAAATGCTCTGTGGCCCATGGAGCAACCTGCAGGTGGGGAAGAAAACTGTCAGGGTGAGTTGGTTAGAGAAAGCAAGCCCAAGAAATGCGTGTGAGTTGATTGAGAGACCTCGAGCTGGACTACCCTCCATCTAAAAAGCGAATGAAGCCTTCCACTACACGGCTAGGAGGAGGCCTGCTCTGCTTGATTTAGAAAAAATGTATAAATTAATAATCTTAGGATACAGAAGACCAAGCCCTGAATACATGACTATGAGCTTCCCAGCTGTTTGTTTCATATAATAATAATAAATAAAATCATCCTGGGACTGAGAAGCTTTTCCCAGTATGGGACATCCTATTACAAAAAAGAAGCATTCAGTTTTGATGTGCTTTAATGTGCTTTACCCTTATAGGTTTCCTGGACTACCTCCAGCATGGATAAGTCAGAACTGCAAACTTAAGTGTAGTTTTTTATTTTTATTTATTTCTCTTTTCATTTTTTTCATTCCTTTTAAAGTGTTGGGATATTTGTTCCCAATACTCTCCAGCCTTCCTGCTTATGGAAAAGCATAAAAATTTAGCATCTATTCCACCTTGTTGCCAAGAACCCAAAAGAAAGGAATCAAAGATTCTAAGCTTATTTTCTTTCTAAATGTCATGATTCAGCCATAAAAGGCCTTGTAAAAAGCATGGATTATCTCGATTATTACAAAATATAATAAGTCTATCTTTCCTTGCTAAAAATAGCTCTTTTTTTGTGGTGTTCTTTAACCTGAGAAGCCTGGGATTTGGAGTAAGTGAACAGAGAATGAGATCAGGGAGAAAGCTGAGCTTTTCCAAGTCACTCCTGCAAAACGTGTTCCAGTGCTTTACAATAACTAGGTATAAATTAAGGAAAAATAGCTCCATAGCAAATTAACGTTTTATGAGTTGAAATAGGCAAGCCAGCTGGAAGGTCCATGTGGCTGATGAGATTGTGAGGATCACACGGAGGTGGCACGATGCCAGCTCGCACAGGAGGAGGAGGCAGCTGCGCCGCTCCGCGTCACGTCTGGTACATGGGGAAAATTGGTGTGCTCGGAAAATCGCCCTCAAAAGCGGGAGCCGTGTTGCAAGGCCTCCCTCTATGCAACGTGACGGATGGTGGCAGTGTGGTGGCAGGAAAATCACACATAGATGTTGTACACGCTGGTCTCACGGTGCCTTGTCAAGATCCAGTTTGGGTGTCTGGAGATCCTGGGAGCTAGTAGAGGAAAGCTGAGCTGTTTTTAATGCTTTTCAGCATTACTTTGGAAGTAAGTTGGGCTTCTGGGCTTGATAGTTTCTTCTTTCACTTCCTTCCCCTGGCTTTGTAAATTGTTGGCTCTTTTTTTTTTTTTTTTTTTTTTTTTTTTTTTTTAGCAGAAATTGTCCAAGAGATAAAGGTTTCCCGGATATCAAATTTCTGTGCTTTTCATTTAAAAAGTATGCTGTTGGGTAAAAGGTTAAATTGGTTGTTGTCCGTGCACGAGAAAGCAATAAGATGCACAAGTGCAATTCATGTTAGACACTGGAGAATCTGCATTAAGTAGAGCCAAGGGATAGGAAGCGCTGTTTTGTGCCTGCACCTTGCCAGACATTAGAGAATCCAACCACAGGGCATAAATCCATGAGAAATCGAGCTCTGCTAAACCTCCTGCTTAGAGGATTGCTTTATTTTAGAATAAATTGTCTGAGCATTGGTCTGCTAAGGAGAAGTCCATGCAAATGCACCTCTGTGCCAAGCAAGCGCATCCGCCTAAACCTCTGGGGTGGTATTTCCAAAGCAGAGCTTGTTCTTAGCATCTCACCAATGTGTTGGGCGTTCAACTCCGCTTTCTTTCTTTTCCTCATGTGTTTTGTTTTGTTTTGTGGTTTTGTTTTGTTTTGTTTTGTTTTTCCTTTAATAAATTTGAGGAAGTCGGGCTGCAACTTCCCAGCAGCTGGAAGGCAGGTGCCTCCCTCCTGGGTAGTGATGAACCAGGCCTGCCATGGCATTGAAATGTTGCCACCAAACATCTGCCAAGAGTGGAGCAAAAATAGCACAAATAATCCTGCAGTGATATTTTCTTTCCAAACTCCAGACTACTTATTTAAAATATGAGTTGCTGAAACAGAATAGCTTTAGCTTTTAGGAGGAAAAAAATGTATATTTTTTGCAGCCTCTGGACCCTACTGCAGTACTTAGTAACTTTGTTCTTGTTTCAGCTTCTTGCCCTGAAAATACCCAGAATGGGACAGGGTTGAATCTATTGAATATATATATATATATAATCATTTTAAAAAGATTAAATTTCATATTGACCTTCTATCTCTTCTTTGAGCTTTTAATTTCTGAAGTTTTGCTTCACAAAAGGGACAAGCCAACTCCCTGTAAGACACTGTGTACTTCTAATTTGGCAATCTGTCCTCTGGAGCTGGGTATTTTGTAGAAGGGAGGGGAAATAGAAGAAGTGGGGTGTGAGGGGGGAGTGCAGAGAAAATAAGTGTTGCAAAACTTGAGAATTTTGCAACAGGAGGAACTGGACTTTGCAGAGAGAAGGGAAGTAAACGACTTTTCCCTGAATACCGTCCCACCAGCAGTGAGCCCATGCTGGATGAGGTTTATCACAGAGCAGATAGCAAAAATTCTCATGTAGTCCCAGATGGACAGATGACCACCAGCATCTTGGTAAAAACACAGATACTGCTGAGCTTGTTGTCAGCTCCTTATTTTTAGCTTGCATCTTTGGGAGCCTCTTGGGATATCAATGAAATGTTGAGCTTGCTGTGCATATCATTGTGCCCACTGCTGGGGTGCTGGTGTTGTTGCAGAAGGTGGTAATGCTGTTTTGGAGAATGCTGCATTTCTGCAGAGTTGCAAGAAATAAGGGGAAAAAAAAAAAAGATGTCAGGTCTGGAAATGCGAGGAGAGCACAAGACCAGGGAAGTGAGCCGCTTGCTGCATTGGGGCTTTGCTGATACCCATCTCTGGCAAAATACCTGGGATTTCTTTGCAGAGATCCCTCATGCAAGTGCATTTTGCGAGACTGTCTCGGGGAGCACCGTCGTGCATCTGGTTTGTGCACATTTCTACGTCACGAAGTTGTTCTTGGGCGGTGCTAGGAGAAATCTGGGTGACTTTTTTGTGCAAGTCACAGCCCTGCTGCGTCATCAGCTGCACAAGGTGACCACGCTTCCCTTTGAGCTCTCTGGAAGCCCCAGCATTGGGCACCTTGCAGGTTTGCAGTGTCTGGACAGAAAAAAATGACCCTGCCCAACCTGGAATGCATATTTCTGAATAAGTGGGATTTTAGGCAAGATGCAAGGTCTGCTTTCCTGCCTGAGCCTGGGATCCTCACTCCGTTTATCAGCCCCATTAACCTCCGTGCCCTCGAGCACTGAATTCCAGATGTTCACAGCTCTTCTCTTTCCGTAGAAGAGTAAGGTGTGTTCACCATAGATGCAGTGCCGAGGAGAAACAATCATGTGCCCATTGCAGCCGTGTCCTTTTTAGAACCTCCCCTTCAAAGCTCTGTATATGGAGAGCTGGAGCTGCATCACATCCTGTGGCTGTCGTTTCCCTTTAAATTCCCTAAAAGCCCTTCGAGCATCTAGTTGCTTGCTGAAACACAGACGTGGACACCTGCCAGGGCTGGCAGCCTGCCCCGGGGTTTCCATGTCTACCAAGAATGTTTTGCAGTGCACCTTGGGAGAGGAACATTACTTCCTTGATTCTATTTTTTTCCCTTTTCCCACCACAAAGTGAGTAAATAAAGCAGCTGAGGGGTTGAAGCAGGCGGTCTTCATCACCACCCGCATGGCTGCATGCCGGGGCTGACAGCTCGACCCAGGGTAAGGCAGGATTTTGCTCCCCGCACAGGTGGTGCTTGTCTTGTGGGAGATATTGCTGAGCTGCTGGTCCAGTGGGGATACAACGGGATTAAGCCTGGTCCTCCTGCAAGAAGGTTCTGGTGCAGGGATGAAGGCTGCTGGACTATTTCTCTGGAACTGGGGGGGAAGTTCAGTGTGTGCCACTGTCTCCACCCAGGAAGGGTGTTTGATAGGGTTAGGAAAGGTTATAGTCACATTTAAGACAAGAAAGACCCGTGGTATCAGACACGCTTTAAGCTCAGCAGACTCCAGGTGCCTCTGTTAAATGGGAAGACTGCCTGTTTCTTAGGTGTATGGAGCCAAAATGCTGATGGGGCACGTGCTGTGGGATGGGGTATGATGGTGCGATTCCCTGCAACGGTGTTGGACAAGGATGCCCATGTATCTTCAGCTCTGTGTCCCCAGTTGGTCGGGCTCTATTGCACAGTGAAACGTCCCACAGTTCCGGGAGGTTTCCAGCTGTTTTGCAGCTGTTTGAACCATTGATCATATTTCCCTGATGGGAGGTCAGACCCAGCTGGTGCGGTGCCTTGGGAAGGTCCCTTGAGGAGAGAGGGTCTTGGGTGGCAACAGTGGGAAATGCACCTCGTCTTGGGTCGCTCTTCGCCTTGTCTACCAATTTAGCAGCAGGTTACATAGCAGGTGGAGGTGCCTCCAGGGACTTGCTCTTGCCGTAAAGGTGCCTTATGGAGTGTCTGTCTAGTCTATCCTGCTGTTTTGAGGAGGAATTTGGGAACTGAGCTGGGGAGAGACTGGACCAAGACTTAATCCACTCTTCCGAGTTGCTCATGTGATGGGTAGTCCCTTGTAATCTTCTCATGTTCTGCCTGTGTTTGCAGGTGAGGAGGGCTTTTTTCTGCCCCTCTCAAATTAAGAGGCAGCTTTCTTGTGAGATAGCTTTAAAAAAATCCAGCTGGCTGACAGGTCTTGGCTACAAACTAACAAGCTCCACTCCATGGAGCTTTCCTTTCCCCACTTTCCATGGGGAAAGAAAATTGGAAAATCTTTTTATTTATTTATTTATTTATTTATTTTTCCTGTTCACCCTCCCACAGCAAGGATTTCATGTATTTGTAGCTCTGCACCCTTGCTCTGCTTTCATGTCCCCACATGCCAGATGCCTCTGGCCATTGGATTTCTCTGATCCGCAGACTGGAGGCATCCGACACAGTTTGCCACGGAGTGGGAGGAAGGTCCCAGTATTGCACCCGGGGTTGTGCCACTCTTGTTCAGAGCTTTCCAAAGACACCCAGAAAAAATCATTGTCTCCCTCTGCCATCAAGTACTGGGGGCTCCCATACTGCCCCCCTGCAGCCCCAAAAGATTCATTCAATTAAGTACTTAACTCTCTGATGCCACTTCTCTGCTCCTAATCAGATGAATTGCCTGTTATTTTCAGAGCCTAAAGGTTTGCAATCATTCCGCTACAGCAAAAGAGCTGTTTTTTTTTCTTTTTTTAGTATCATACAGCTTCCTGAAAACTTATCCATGTTGCAAGCTAACTACTTAAAAGCTCCCACAGTTTCAAATACCTTTCTATAAAGCAAGAAGCTATTTTGAGCTGAAAAATGAGACTTCGATACTGCTATAGGAAAACTTTTTTTTTGTCTTTTTTTTTTTCTGTTTTCCAGCTTTCTGCACACATAACAGCTCCTATGGAACTGGGGCTGTCTGCCAGAGGCTGGTGTTTGTTTTTCTCTTTAGCAAGGCCTGTGGTTACAGCAGCTACCACAGAGTGGTGAATAGTTTTGAGCAGTGAGTCATGTTTCATTCTTACAACTAAGTGGGCATCATATGTTTATTTAAAGGAGCCTTTGTTCTTTCAGTTGTTACAGAAAGAGTAACCCTCAGAGTCCCTCTGATTCTCCTGGCCTGGCTGGCTGGTATTGTAAAAAGTAGCTGCTCTAAGGATTGATATTTCTGGTCTGTTTTTTCTGTGGAATATGATTCAGAATCACTTATTGCGCAGTAAGCACATGTTGTCCCATGTGTCCCCAGGTACACTGGAGCTGGTGTCTTTGGGGTAGGATGTAGGACTTGGTGCAACTGCAGAGGAGCCCAGTGTTTCCCAAAGTGTCTGTGAACCATCTGGAATTTCCAAGATCCTAAGAGTAAGGCAGGAACTTGACCTATGGAGGGCAGTTATGGCCAGGTGGTTGGACGTTCATTCTCTGCTTTTGAGGGGCGCACATTCAGCTGAAGACCATCCCCTCCATCATGTCCTTCTCGTTCTCCAGCCTTGGCAGCTTCATCTTCTAGGCTGAGTGGGACAGGAGAGTGTGGGACCAGTTGGTGCAGCTCCTGATGCAGTTTCAGCACCACCTTGTTACAGCTGGAGTTTGTCCGACGGGCTGGGAACTGGTACAGCTTGACTAACAGGCACAGGGAGATGTGCTGCTCGTGGGCATCTTTTGGTCCTTAGATCAGATATTCAGTCCATTATGATAATGGCTTGCCTCGGTGTGCTACTGTTTGTTTTTTTTTGTCTATTTGCAGCTGTTCCCTACTCTAAAGAGAGCCAGGCGTTACCTGGTGCAGGCTACCTGCCAAGTTTCAGTTACCAAAACTGCCATCTGTCCTTGGTCTGTCCATGCCTTTTGGATGACCTTGTGCTTCTACTAGCTAAAGAAGTGGCTGTGAGTCGCTGCTGGTGGTGGACCTTAGGCAGCGCTGGTGCCGAGAACTGGGTCTCTCACTGGATGTGTCCTCAGACACAGTACCAGGGCCAGCTGCTCCCTAATAGCAAAGAGGTGGTATGATGGTCTTGCCAAAGGTCAAGTGTCCTAAATTCTACTTCCCAGGGTGTTTATCTGGCAGCTAGACCAAGGCTGAAATTTCTAGACCATGCCAACTTCCAGCGATTGTCTTTAGGCTGACAGCCTGTCTAGGATAAATACTGTGATATTTAGGTGCATCTGATCTCTTGCTCTAGCAAACACAGAGACTGGAGCTCGTGGGAAATGTCAGTCTCTCAATGCCATCTGGGACTTGTCTACACAAGGTAACTGCAGTGTGGTAAGAAAAGGTGTTGATGTGCAGTACACTGTGTTGATTTTTCCATTCTTTCCCTCCTTATGCTCCTGACTTGCTCTGTGTTCCTCCTGCTCTTAGCTAATCTGGTGTTACATTGTGTCCCTGGTCATCTCTGATCAGCTCCCATGGACAGGAATACAGATGCATTGAGATGACTCTTTGCAGCTCAAATTATCTGAAGACTTCTGTGCATCCTGACTTGAATCTGGAGAATTTCTGCAAGTGTTTGCTTTCGGTAGTGGTTTCCTATTGAGTGCTTGCTCAGATATAGAAAAAAACATTACGTGTGCCAATGTTGTGCTTGTACTTTCTGTTTAATTACTGCTGCTGTGCAAGTCGCTCTCACCCTTTAAAGGAAAAGCTTCTGTTGCCTCAGTAAAAAGAACCTGGAGGAGTTTGATTATCAAGAAGGTTGTGAAACTTCTTTTGCATGAGATATAAATAATTATACACTTAGCACTTGTTTCCATGCACAGTTTCCCAATGGTATGCACAAATATGCTTCTGGTCTTGCTAGGCACATGAGTTATAGAGTAAAAACTTTCATGATGAGTTACTTGATGTTGATGTCTATCTGAGATTCTTGGGATATCTGCAGATGTAAATGGAGCTACTTTTTTTTTTTATGACCCTCCCTTTTGGAGGGAAGAGAAAATTATGCAATACTAGGATTTATGCTGCTAGGAAGTTTTTTTTTTTTTTTTTTTTTTTCCTGCAAAAATAGTATTTCACACCTGCAGGGGTGGGCAAAAGCTGAGGATTCACTGAATAAAATATGTGGGAATGGGAGGCTACTGGCTGTTTTCTGCTGCTCTTGAGCACGCTTCCGTAACCCTGTAGTGGAGCTGACACAACCAGGATATTCTTCAAGCTGAGTCATACGATGACGGTTTCCTAGAATAGGCGGTTCTTATAAAAACAGGTGATACATGGGACCTATTTTCGGTAGAGGAACTCGATCTGTAAACCAGCTTTGACAGTGAATTCCATGGAAATGGCCCCTTCTTTCAGAGAAGCAGTATTTGGAGGAAAGGAGTAATTTCCTGAACGGATGTAAACTGGGGCAAGATTCGGTGGTGGATTCTGCTTTCACAGCTAAGAATCCCGAGTGGGATGAGCAGGGTGAACTCTCTCTTCACAAGTTTCTTTTTTTTTTTTTTTTTTTTTTTTTTTTTTTTTTTTTTTACAAGCCTGTTTTTTTATTTCTAAATGGGCAAATGCTTTGAACTGCCTCAGGTGGTTGTGTGTCAATTTAAGGGCTTAGACACAATACCAAAACTTTTTTTTTTTTTTTGCCTGATCCCTTGAGTGCATATTTCTAGCAACTGTGATAAGCCTGGCCTTAAACCATGTTCCCTGGAGTGCCACTTGCAAATATTAGGAAATACAGACTTAAAATTGAGGTTGAGCAGGGAGGGAGATGCATAAAACCCCCCAGGACCCTGCTTTTAGCAGCTTCACTGGCTGAAGGCAGCTCAGTGCTTCTGATGGTCCCTAAGCTCTGGGCTAGAACTGGTGTCAGGTCTTCTCTACTTAAGATCTGTGGTTGCAGATAGCTAGAGACCATTTTGGTCATAAAGATCTGGTTAGATAATGCGAGGGCAACCAGAGTGGAGAGGGAAGATTTCTACAGACTTTTGTGGGAAACCACTGACTTCGTTGAAGGGGGGGGGGGGGGAAAAAAAAAAAAAAACACTGTTGCAACCAGCTTAATTCTGACCAAATTCAGGGCTTTCCTTTTTTTTTTTTTTTTTTTTTTTTTTTTTTAAAAAAAAAAGAGAAAAGTGACAGTTATTGATGTGTGTCTGCTTTTTGTTTGCTTCATTTTTTTTAACAATTGGAAGTGTTTTTTACCAAAATACATGTATTTGTGTGTGTGTGTGTACATACGTGTCTGTGCCTCATCTGGTCCTAAAGGCTCAATGTGGAGATGACCACAGAGTGCTTTGGCTCCCTTGAGTTTTCTGGGCTCTGGGATGGCTCAGTTGTTGTTTAAGTAGCAGCAAATTTCTTTAAGGGAAAGCAAGGCTGATTTCTCTTCATCCTACAGGCTGCAACTTGTGGTGATCCAGTGGTGGCTATGCCATGAGTGGAGGTGTCTGTGGATTGGGGGACAGGTCAGCTGAGTGAGCACAACACTGTAGTCTAGAAGATGGAGCCTTATCTTTCCTATGCAACGTGCTCTAGTGACCTTGCTTGAGCAGGGGGGTTGGACTAGATGATTTCTAGAGGTCCCTTCCAACCTCAACCATTCTGGGATTCTGTGATCTCCATGTTTAGGGAGAAAGGTATGGGAAAAAGGATATGAAATTCTTCAGCAGAAGATACAGGAGGATCCTGGCTCTCCAGTCCGCTGTTGAAGTGCCTAGGAGTGAAGGTGACTGGAGCTGGGGGGAAGAGGAAAAGCCACAAATGAGTAAGAGAGTACCAAGACCCATACTGCACAGATGATGACTTCCCTTGTCTACGTCAAGGAAGGATGTGGTGGTGAAGTGCAAGGAGGCAGGTTTCAGGTCTTGGAACTTCTGCTGTTGTCCACCAGGGTTGAAGTCGAGAGCCAGCCTGGAGCTCTCAAGCTTAAAACAGCACTGGTGTGAACTGAGCCTTAAAGATGGGGTTGGAGAGTAACATGGGGTAAAAAGCAAAAGGTTTCTAGCTGTAATTAAGCCCTGATCACTAGTCCTCTGCTTTTCCATGGGTCTGAGGAGCAGGTAGGAGGCCAGCCATGAGCTCACAAGGACCTTGCTCAGCTTTTCCCTTCTCTTGGCTGTGTTTCCCTTGGGTTGTTTCTCACTGTGTGCATGGATAGGCTTTTTGCCTGCCCATGTAGCAAAAACCATTGATTGCACTGAGGTAGAGTGTGAGTTACAGGCACATCCTGCTCTGAAAAGACCCCGGGAGTCCTGCAAAATGGGAAAGAAGTCACCACAATAGAGAACCTCTCCGAACAAAAGACGACTCAGACTCCTCCTCTGTCTTCTGCTATGGCCTCTCTCTATTAAACCAACTTGTCCTGATCCTATCGGGTCACAGTGGGTTTTAGTAGCTTGTAAAAGTCCTTGGAAATCATAGCACTGGGGAGGAGGAGAGCCGTTGAGTCTGAGTCGTAATATGCTGGAGCATCTGGGAAAGAATGGGGCTTTGTTACAGCTCTCCGGTGTGCTCTGAAGCAGAAGAGGATGGCGTGGGGCTTTTGTCCATGAGCATATTTCCTTTTTATTTGATGTGGGAGAGTGTGCGTGTGCGGTGGCTGCTCCCGCTTGGACAAAGCACTCGTGGGAATTTGCAAACTGTAGGCTGATTGGAAAAATCCAGGGCTTTTGTGCTCCAGCTTTAGGAGGTGGGATGGTGGCTGAGCTCCAACAGATGAGATGGAAAGGACTCTATTTTTTATTGTATTTTATTTTGCCTTTAAAGCAGAGCGAGGATTGTGGCTGAAGCTTTTATATTGGAGTTGGGCACAGGCTTTGCACGCTTCGCATGCAGCCTGTCATACACTGTCTGCAGCAGGCTCTGAATAGCAGGAAACGTCCCATTTCCTAGGATTTCAGTCTGGATCCTGTGAATTTTAGCAAGCACAGGAGTCATGCCACGGGGACAACTGGCAGAAGGAAGGAGAAGTCCAGGAGCTGTGTCTGGCAAGTGGCCCTGGAAATGTTCTCTAGGTGAAAAGGGACATTGCCTGGATGAGAGCCGAGAACATTTAACAAAGAAATCGCGTTCTGTCATTTTCCTCCTCAAGTTATATATGCATTTTTAATGTATCCTCACTGCACGTGCTGCAGTACCCATGGCTCGCGTCAATCCAGAAACGTCCGCTCAGAAAAGCAAGCAATAACCGATTGCTCTAGAAACCCTATTTACGAGAGTTTCGTAACGGCCTCCCTGGGCCCTGTGGGTGTCTCATCTAATGAACAGGCCTGGATCTGTGTTTCGGCAAAGGAGGCGACGGGATGTGGGAGGGAGAGGTGGGTGGGGTGAGCGGCGGCGCTGGAAACCCGGAGTATTTCAGGACTCGGAAGCTCGGAGGAACTGCTGCTCTAGCAGTTCCCGCAGAGGCATTTTAATTGGCCCCCTTATGTAAGGTATGTCGCTATAAACGCTGGTTATTTCTCTATTTTTTTTAACCGTTTTTTTCCCCCAAAACACTTTCGGCAGGCTCGGTTTTGTTTATTATACTGGAGGAAGGGTGTAAGATGACCCTCAGCAGGCTGGCGGGACTGCTGAAGGCAACGCGTTATGAGTAACGCATTCCAAAGTATGAGTGAAATTTGGGAGGGTTTGCTGCAGGAAGGAATTTTGTCTGCGCAGGTGAGTGTTTTCCTGCGGTGTAAAACACACTGGTGTTTTCCACCCCCATGTTCCACCTAGGCTCTGCATTGAGAAGGTTTGAAGGTGTCTTATTTCCTACCGCGGTTCAGGCTCACTCATCTATGCCGTGAAACCCTCCACTGCTCCCTCTTTACCTTTCCTGTGCAAGGATGCTGCTGTACGGAGCCCGTCGGCATGTGCAGGGATGTGCTCCTGGGTGGAAGGAGAGAACCTCAGCCCGCATCCCACCTGGCAGCACAAGCCTGGCAAAGGCAAGCGGGAAACCACCGTGCACGGGTTACATAGAGTAAAAGAAACTCATACCGATTAGTCGGGAGGAGAGAGGTTGATAAGCTCTCCTGGGTTTCTGCAAGGGAGGAATGTGGTCAAGGGCTGGCAAGTGGCTGTGTTGCTCGCTGAAAAGCCTGGATCCCAGGCACAATTATAAGGGAACAGTAGCATGCTTAAGACCTTTAAAAATTAGCAAACTGCTATGTGATTAGAGCCTGACAGAGAAGGAGGAATTGTAGCTCATGGAATCAATTGTTGTTTTAAAACTTCAGCTAAGTTTAACTTGGACGGGCACCAAAGCTGACGCTCTTTGTCTGTGGAAATTTCCTGACTCGGAAGCTTCCTGGTCCTTCTCATTGCTTTCTGACCTTGGTGGTTTCTTTACTGCTTTTGCAATTACTTAATTCACAGTTCGCTGCAATATAAGATTTTTGAGGATTGCTTTTCAGATATAAGACGTAAAGAAATAAGGCAGAATTGTCTGTTGAAACCCTGTGTTCTATTTGGTGATACATTTTGGGAGCAAATGGTGTAAGTTAAAAAGGGATGAAATAAATTTGGGGGTGATAGGTCCATAGACAGATACTAGAAGTATCTACTGTTGCAGCGTTTGACATCTCTTAATGCAACAGTGGAATGGACCTCAGAAAGTGGCCGATTTTCTGTTCTTCTTGTGAATAGCATCTCTTATTACTGCTGTCAGACGAGCTGGATCACAGGCCTGACCTGGCAGGGTATTGTTTACATTCTTGTTGACTTGAGGAAGGCTCATGCAAAGCACTTCGGGCTCAACAAACAGGAATTTTTCTGTGAAACACTTTTGTCAGAGCTTCTGACCAGCTCTTCAAGTCATCAAAAGATCTGGGTTTTGGCACTCAAAACACCTCAGTGAGCTGTAGTGTCTTGGAATGATGATCAGAGGTTAGAAAAGCCTGATGACTCTTTGCAGGTCTGTTCTGTCTTCTCTAGCTTGTAATTTGTCTTCCAAGAGCACTTGAAGGCTTTGATTAAATCCTGGAAGCTTCCAAATGGAATGAGTCTTTTGTAAAGTTTGCACGCTGGAGAAGTTCTGCAGTTCTTCAGTCAGAAAATGGGAATGGATTGGTGCTGATGTTCCTGCTATCAATATTGAAGAGCACTGGTGAGTTCAGAGGACCTAAACAGAGGGAGTCTGGGTGCAGTGGTGAATACTATCCTAGCTCAGACTTTTGTCTCCATTCTGCATCTTAAGAGTGGAGTTTAGCCCTGCCCTATTTCTGACAGGTATTGGGGCTGCCATGCTAAAGAAATAAGTGCTTGAGTACTGCAAGGTTCCCTTGCAGAGGACAGAACTGGAAGGTTTCGTAAGTGGCATTTCGCAGTGACATCTCATTAGCTTTGGGCACTGTCTCTAGCCTAAGTTAATGCCCATGAAATGGGAGAAGAGTCAGGAAGTGATGCCGAAAGGCAAAACAGCAAGATGATGGATCTGGAGTCTCAGCACAAGTGAAACGAAAGGACCTCTCTGATTCTTCCCAAACTCTGGAAGTCCTATGTGGAGAGGATGGAGCAGGGGAATAGTGTTACGTTACGTTGAACTCTACCTCATCCAGGAAGGAATTGTACTATCAGCTCTCCCACTATCCTCCAATATTTTTTGTGTCTTTGGATCCATTTCCAGGCTATAATTCAGACTCATCCTTAAGGTCTGACTTAAGGAAATCTAGCTGTGGTCCTCTGAGCTTTCTATAACTTCTTCACTCCATTGTAGAATGCATCAGCTCTCTCTTCTCATGGCTTCTTCCTTTTCTATTTCCTGACAACTTGTAGTTGTTTCACATCAGGCTCACAGTTATATGAGGGGGTTTTATCCTCTAACTCCATGTCATTTTGCAGTACATGTAAATGATTCAAGCAGAGCAGTTCTGCTTCTGCTTGCAGGTATTTGTGATAATAGGAGGCTCAGGACTGTGAGGAATTGAGCCACCATCCTGCCTTATTGTACTTGCCATGTTACTTGCAAAGGTCAAATGATAGTCATAACTATAATGAGAGTGATCTTCTCTAGCTTTAACTTGTTGATAAGAAAAATATCTTATTTGATCTAACTGTTTTAACTCTGATAACTGAGACCAAGTGAACGCAGAGCTGCTCATCCTACTTAAGCTGAGTTAAATTGATCTTATCCTGTGTCTCCTTCTGTTTGGTTGTAAAGGGAGTCTTGGGTGGATAGTTCAGCTTTAGGTACTCCGCAAGGGCAGATAGATTCCATCCTTTCCAAGCCAACTAGAGACTCACCATTGTCCTTGGGCTTGGGAGTGAACTTCCTAAGGAAGCCACATGAGTTTGTGTTTGGCAGAGAAAGAGAAAAGTTGGGTTAGATAAGGTTTCTAGAAAGCTCTTGTGTTCCTGATTTTGCGGGAGTGGGCAGAGAGAAAAGGATCCCTTCCTCCAAGCATATCTTCCTGTGTTTTCTTGTTTTTTTTTTTGTTTGTTTGTTTGTTTTTTAAATATGTTGAAGATAGATAAATGCAGAAAGATTTATATATATATATATATTTATATACATACATATATATATATATATATAAAGGCTATTGTTGAGCTGAAAAACTCAATTACAAGACCTTGATTCTTTCTGCAGAAAGTATTGAATGCTTGTTTGACCCCCTTAGCTCCTGGCTAAGTTGCTGCCATAAGTCTATTGAGCATCAAATGTGATGATTGATATTCTGACAAGCTGACATAGCCTCTTATTTCAGTGCTTGCAGTCCTGCAGTGGAGGTGACCAACAAATGATTTTTATGCCTGATGCATAAAATCAGTGGTATTGAACTCCGCTATCTCCCCTCTCATAACACAGGGGGACAGATGCACGGAAAAGATATAAAAACTGGAAAGTATTGTAGTAGTACTTCCTTCATAAGCACTTCTTGCCTCCTCGGGGACTTCTGAACTGGAATTGATGTCTATCTTTTCATTAGCTTCTAATTGTTTTTTTCCTCCATGGACTTGTCCAGCTGCTTTTGAGGATGGGTGTAATATCCTCATAGCAAGGAGAGATTCTCGTGGCAGACAGCTCCATGGTTTAATTAGACGTAGAGTGCAAGGTAGGGCTTCCTGTTGTTGCTCCTGAGCCTTCCCCATCGCTTGAGGGCAGCAGCGCTTGTGCTGCATTCCCAGGCTCTGCTGCAGGATGTTAGATATGTGGGAATCTGCAACAAAAGTCTACGGTCTTATGTTTAGTGCGAGATACTTGATGGGTCTAAGAACTTTGTTTTTGAAGAGTGCCATGCACTGTGCCTGCCTGCTTTTACTGCTTCCTGCGCAGCGATTTTCCCCTGATGGCAGACCATCTGGCTCCTTTATGGACCAACTTTTGCTGGCATCTGCAGGCTCCCTCTATCCCTTTCCTAAAGCTTTATACGAATAACTTTGTTAGCTCGTTTATTCTCTTCTTCCTTTTTGGTGGCAAGAGCTGTCTTGGGATTGCTGTGTTTTATTGTCTTTCTGCTCTCTTTATTCCCAATACCTCTCAACTCATCAGCAGGATGTTTCTGGCTGAGTATGAGGTGACTCCAGTAAGCTGAACACTAATTGACCTCGACTCTTGATGGATCAGAGGTTTGACAAGAGCAGAGTTTGAATGGGAGCCCTCGCCCCGCTGTGTTGTTTAAACAAAGCTTGGAATTGTGTTTTCCATGCAACAAAATGGTCTTTGTGCTGGTCATAATGCAGACTCAGCTGGAGCGTGAGGGGGAGCGTTGTTTGGAGTTGCTATGAGCTGGGCTACAGACTCAGCCCTGGTGGAAAAGGAACAAGGGTTTGAGTTGAAGGAGAAACAGTGTCTTTGCATGGGTCCCTGTGGCCAAGGCAGCTCCTCGAGGTTTATGGACTTCGAGCTGGCACTGCAAAAGAAAGAGGAAGTCCCATCCTACTAGTGGGCACAATTGTGTGATTGTACATTAAATTGAGCTGGGGAACTGGTCCATGTTCAAAACTAACCTGGAAAAGTAGACTAGAGGCTAGGATCCAAGTTCAAACCTCTTTTTTCCCCCTAACACTTTCCCCCAATTTTAACGCATTCCCCCTCCTCGACATAAACCTTTTTGTGTTCTGTGCAGTTCAAATGTCTTTAATACCTATAGGCTTCAATTTAAAACTCCTATGTTGTTGTTTAACTTGATCTTGAATTGTTCATGTTGGTTGGTGTAATAGGGGATTTATCATCTCTGCAATAAGGCCCTACCAAACAATTGCCTTTTTGCAGAAGCAACACCATTACCATTGTGATAGAAAGCAGGCCAGAGATTGAAAGTCAATATTGGAGAAAGGGTTTGGGGATTACTCTAGTAGAGAAATGTCTTTATTACCCTATAGGTTTCAACTGAAAACTCCTATGTTGTTCCTGAGTTGAATCCTACATTGTTCCTGCTTTGAGTTGAGGCAACTTTATCTGTCTCTCTAAAGATTTGCTTGAGACATGGGCTGGTGGAAAGGTACATCATCAACTGAGTGACAGCAACAGCTCAATGGTGTCTCAGAGGGCAAGGGAGTGAATACTTGGCGTGTTGGAGGACTTGAAGTGATAGTGTGATTGACTTGTCTCATTTCTGAGACAAGAAGAGTGGGAGAAAATGATCATGAGCTGCAAAGATGAATGGTATTAGCAGGTCTGAGCTGTATGGAGCAATGAAAGAGCAATGCTCTTTAGGAAGGCTAATGCAAGGAAAGAGAAAGATTTAAGAACAGGATTGGGCACAACATAGACATGGCATTTACATCTCGCAGGGTTTAGTGTTAAAATGCCCTGAGCACACCCTAAATCTGGCAGTAAACTTGGTTTCCTATCTGAGAAGTCTTTGTTTTCATCGATTCCTAACTGCAAATTCAACACGGGGGGAATTCACAAGAGGAAGATGGAAAATAAGCGCTCCCTGTCTGAAGATCCAGATTGTTCCTTGCAGTAGAGGAGGTGACAGGATTGTCTGACTGGATGTGTGTTTTCACAAGAAATTCTGAGTCACAACTAATGTCTAGGGGATTTTCCAGACACTTTTCTGGTGGAATGTGTTTCAGAGCTACAGACTCGAAGTAGATCATCATCTTTACAGCTCTGACAGCAAAGCTCAACAAAGCCCCCAAACTTCTCTTTGCTTGGTTTCCTATCTGTTTCAGCTGCCTTTCTTCTAATTCTCTCAAAATGGGCATAGCACCCCAATGTGGCTCCTGAAGAGCTATGTTTTCTTGCTGCTATAAGCATGCAACAGCTTTGGATAGTCCCTGTTGAGGATGATTGCTCCCTCCATGTAGATGGCTTGGGGTACTCCCATCTATCACAAGAATCTCCTGTTTATCTTTCAGCAAGTAATTGCCCTTGTTTTAGCTGCTGCCTCACTGATGTTTCTGCCCTCGTTAGCAGTAGAAAAGCTGAAAAAATGCTGACCTGCAGAGATCTAGAAGCTCTTTACAGATGCTGATTCTCAAACTCATTTGTCCTGTTTCTATCTGCATACTCTTCCCAATTGTAGACCCATGCTGATGAGGTTTTCCATGCTGTTCATTGGCTGACCAGAATCAAAACGGTCATAGCTACCAGCAAGAGAAGCTGTTGTGCTTTGGGCGGCTGGTGAACACTTCCAAAGCCATGAGTGAAGCACAGACCAAAATGCTGCAAACAGACACAAGGGTGGATCTTGTCAAACTTCCCTTGTTCCCTCAGTGAACAAACACAGAAGTACCAAACCACCGAGCCCTGTGAAAGCTGGTTCCACGCGGGAGGGCGGCAGCACGTGACAACCACAGGTTTCTGTTCATCACCCTGTGGCTCTGCAGTTTGCATATTCTTTTTCACATAACACGGATGCGCAACGTGACCTCCGCGTGCCCTCGGTGGTCTCCGTTGTTTCACACTCTGTGGCTGAGTTTTATTCATTGGGTAACTAACCTCAAACCCTCTTTGCCTGACTGGGCTCGAATAAGTGTGCAAATATGGGTTTTGTTTTTTTGTTTTTTCCCCACATAATTGATGGGGAAAGGCTGGAAGTGATGGCTGAAAGTCACCCGTACATCACTGAGCGATGCGATGTGGCAACTTAGGTCTTTTTGTGCTGCCAGAGGAGCTATTTTGAAAGCCAGCTGGTGCCACTCATTCAGCAACTCGTCTAATTCTGTCACGTTTGGGCTGAAACTAGGCCGCAGATTTTTCAGTGAAGGGCGGGAATGTGATGGCCAAAAACCACAGTGTTAACTCGGTATCAGGTGTCGGGAGAGACTGGTACATTCCAGGTAACAGAGACCCAGCTTGGGTGTCTGTGATTCCTGTTGTGGCTGTTGCAGAGGTTTCTCCACACAGGTACAACATTATAGGGATGCCTTGGGACGCTCCGGGTGAATTCTGAGCTCAGCTCTGTGTGAGGAGCAGGGTCTCCAAATAATTGGGTTTGCAGTTGGGACCAGCTCATGTTCAGAAGGGACTTGTGAGCTACTATGGCTGTGTAGAGCCAAGCTGTGTGCGTCTGCCTTTGTGGCTCGAATAATTCTGTGTGTATATTAACCGTCCGTATGTTGTGGATGGTTGGTTGGTGCTTTTGGTTGCTTGGAAAAGAGGAGATTTGGAGAAGACCTTTGGGTTTGGCATCTAGCATCTATTCCTTTTATGCACATGATAAAACCTCTTCTTTCAGCAGGACTAAAGAACAAGCTCCTCCTCTACCTGAGGGATCAGAAATGGTAATTTTTTCTTTCCTCCTTCACCCGAAATAGACAAAATAAGTTAAATAAAGGCCACAAGCCTATTACTCAGTGGTTCTAGCATGTCACCCCGTTACTCAGTGGTCCTAGCACGACACAACTGATTGCTTAGCTATTCTGTTGAAGCATTTGGAAATGCAATGCTGTTGCATATCCAGCCTGATTTCATTCCCTGATTAAGCAAGCCACTTATGCTTAGGGGTTTGTAACAAGCTTGAGCATTCTCTAGTACCTGTGAGAGGAAGGGAAAAGTTATCTTTGTATCTACATGGGGAGAGGATTAACCGACAATGAAAAACAAGCTTTTGGATTTGTCCCGTCCTCTCAGTGCTCTGGGATGGAAGCTGGCTGGCTGCTGCTGTGTTTTGTTTTTTTCCTAGCTCAGCTGGTCTCTCTGGGAGGGAACAGGAGGAGTTCAGATTCCAGCTTTTTGACCTATTTGCATGCATAGAGATTCCCCT
This sequence comes from Tinamus guttatus, assembly GCF_059628265.1. NCBI lineage: Eukaryota > Metazoa > Chordata > Aves > Tinamiformes > Tinamidae > Tinamus > Tinamus guttatus. The sequence goes on from NW_028289024.1 coordinate 749,608, forward strand.
GGGGCAAATCACCAGCATTCCTGGAAAAAAGGAAAAAAAAAAAAAAAAAGTCTCAGAGTGGCTTTCCTCAGTCTTGATGTATAGCGTATGAAAACTTGCATATTGTGAAATCTGGAACTTTTTAATCCTTCCCACTTTGCGCACAGATTAAATTTAAGAGACTGGATACTAAGGAGAAAATACCATTCACCGGCATAGTCGGTTATGTTTGGATCCGAGTATCCATGTTAAACCAGGGTAGCTTCCCATGTTTTAAGACACCATCTCAGCCCAAGCTTCAGGGTGACCTGAAAGGGGGCATGTGAGAAGGGTTTGGTGGCTTTAGGGAACTCAAACTTTAATTCAGTAAGGAATCCTACCTCCTGAGAAGCTTAAAAGCGAGGCATTCCCACCTAAGCTAGTCATCCAGATGTCCTTTCCATAGTCCATGGTGAGATGCCCAAAACGTTTCTCCCCATGAAGGATAAAGCAAGTTTAGGCTTAGAGACATAACTTAAAAAGCAAATATTGCAACACAGGGAGACTGAATTTCACATATGGTTTGTGCAGATGAGGGTAGATGTGAAGAAACCTCAGGGTAGGTCACCAGGAGCTGGTTGACATCAGCTCTTCCTAGAGACAGTGCAAATATGCAAACCTAGTCCCATGGCCAGATGGTTGTGGCATAACCTACAGTCATATAGCTATTCACTCCTTAACTCCCAAAACTGCATGGCTGTGTGCAAATTGCCCATTTCAAATGGCCCGCACCTGAGAGTGGTGTTTCCACATTGAAACGTTCAGAAATCTGTGCTGCCAACTTAAATGTTTGTAGTATCGCACATTATACTCATCAGATTACTATTGTAACCATCGTTTTTGAGAATGCACTGTAACCAGGCTGAGAATAAATGTGGACAGAGCATTTGCAGTTCCCATTTGTTGTCTTGCTTTGCTACGTTGGAAGAATGTTGAGGGTTTTTATTTGTTGTTTTTTTTTTTCTCTGACCATAGTATTTTCACCACCTGAGCTTTTTCCATATTAGTCCATATTAGTTTCCTATGACATGCTATTAGCTGGTGTTCACTTCCTCTGATAGGTTTCTTTTGGAAGGTAGGGCTGGAGGGCAGGAGGAGGAAGTTACTGGGGTTTGTTCACATCATTGTGGTTTTGTTTTTTATTTTTATTTTTTCCCCCTCCCCCCCCCTCTTTTTTTTTTTATGCTGACACTTCCATTTTAGGCAAGCCCCAGCAGTTGTGACACACAACCAGGAGCACAGAGTCCTACACGGAAAGGAGAAACACCAGATCTCTGGAGGGTTGGGTGCTCTGGCATGGCTCTGCGGCTCCGTACCATGGCTTTTAATGCCAAAAGGTGCAGACTTGGGCACCGGGGCCAAAAACCGGTGAGCAAAATGGGAATAGACACGTTGCTTCACCAGTTGCTGCTTTGTACTTGAGCGATATTTTTTTCTGGAAGGACAGATCTGGCACTAGACAGGATTAAGGCACTTATCAAGCTTACGGTCTTACCAGTCATGTAGAAAGACATCACGGTCGACGTGAGAAATTCTTCATCTGGGAAACCAGGAAAACAAGGTTCTAGCTTCAGTGAACTTCTGTGACTCCATCTCATGTTGAGCTGCTGGGCTTCTGTTTCCTCGTGCAAAATTTATTTTGTTTTTTTTGGGGCAGCAAATGCAGCTCTCTTGGCGTGCTGTCCAAAGGGAAAAGCCTGAATGTTCTCACTGAGCTTTGAAACCACTGGTAGGTGGATATGCATGCAAGAAGTTTATATGTGTCTTTTTTGTTGTGTCCAGGACATGTGCACAGCTGAAGCAACTGCATCTTTGCTCCAAGCAGAAGAAACCTTCTCGGCATGCCTGGCACGGATAGATGCCCTCATCCTCAAGCCTTTGCTCCAGGCAGGTAGGTCAGAGAAGACTGTATTTTTTGTCTCTAACTCCTTACCATGAGTCACCTTGTTGGTACACCTGTGAAGAGAATTATAATTGAAAACTGAGGACTGGATGAGGACTTATTGCAGGCTGATTTACAGAAATAGATACGTAGAATTGCTTCATTTAAGACAGTGAGATCTTGAGGCCTCATGTGATCTTCCATGTAAGCCTAGGGCTCTGGTTCCTGTTGTTTTTAGAGGTTAATCTAGATTCTGACCAGTGTAAGTGAAAACATGTTTTGGGGAAGATCTCAAAATTTTCCTCTAGTGCTCGTGCTTGAGCTGAGACTTAGCCTGCAAGAATGGAAAGCAGAAGGTTTCAGCGTGGGCAGCCATACAGTTAGTTACAAGGACTCAACCCAAAATAATCACTTCCCTCCTCCCAGGGCTTATTTTCCTGTAAGACTGTGTGTGCTTCACTTTGGCAAGTTGGGTTGAGTGCTAGATCTGGGCAGTGCCTTCTGTGAGATTTCTTGGCATTTCAAAGCCTTGTTCCCACCTCTCCCCTCATGTCTTCCTCAAAGAGCCTCATGACCAGAAAGGAAAGGACAATTTTAAACTCTTACTTCTGCTGAATGATCGATTTCAAGCTCTCTGGAACTTCACAGAAGAAAATTACCGGATACTCAAACAAAAATGCAACACTTCTGAGTCATTCTGCATCCAAGACTTTTACACTGTCTGGAAAGGAGACCTGTTTCTCAGCCTCTACATTCAGTAAGTACAGAAGCATTTCAGACGAACATAAGGGGCCCAATTTACTGACTGTTTCTGCTAATTCTGGTAGGCTTGTGGAAAGCTGTTATGTTTAATTTGTTCAATCCTGTTCATTAGTCTTCAGTCACTAAGCAAGGAAGCAGTTGAATTCAGTGCATGGGGTAAATGCCACTGATTAAGGGATCTATGTAAGACCATCTAATAGGTAGTCTTTTTCTATCTGTTACTGTTTTTGGAAGAGGTGTTAAAGATGGGATTTTCTTTCTTTGAAAATATTTTTAGGCAGCTTAAAAAACCACAGGAGAAAGCGGCTAACAATTTGTGATTGGGGAAGTTAGAGCAAAAGCTCGGGCTGTGATCAGGAGCAGAAAGGCATGTACAAGGAGGCTTGGACTTAAACGGATGAGAAGAGGAAGATGTCAGCAGACATGGTTCATAAACCCATTTCTACAATGTTTGTTGCATTTTGGAAATGGGCCCGATAGTACATAATGGATAGACATGGATATACATATCCATGGTGTGGATAAAAAACATAACAGCCTCACCCCACAGTCGACTCAGATTTCAACTGACATAAAAGTGGAGCTAATCTGGAGGAGATCCCTTTTCCCCTCATCTTTGAAACAAAATGAAAACTTTTTTTTTTTTTTCCTCCTTTAAAACACTAAGAGCTGGGTCCTATCCGCTTCTGCTGATCCACTCTGTGTAGTCCTGATTTTACTATGTCTCATATTTATTGGAGTGACAGGAGCAAGCAAAGACTTTCTTTAAGATTCTGAAAATCAGCAATAAATAGATAAGCCTGCTAGATGTAGTAAATAATTGATTTGGACAGAATACGTGACATGCAAAATCACTATTGGAAGAAGGCATGATATTTGCTGACAAAATATGGCTCGATCTCCCTCTAGTGTGAGACAAAATACATTGACATGAAACACATTGCCTAAGATTTATCAACAATAATAATGACTTGATGCTTCTGTTTCAAGCAGAAGAAATTCATCCATCCGATGCTGGTAAGCTCAGCCTTTGGAGATTTCTTTTCCAGGGTAATTGCACAAGATTACTTCTACTTGCACTAAACAGCAGGAAGATTTAGACTTTCTGTAATGAAGCTAATGTAAACAGTCAATGACACAGTTAAACTGCAGAGATGGTGCAAACAGAGGGCACAGTAGCTACCCCCTTTGCAAAGGCTGAGCTGGCCATGTTTTCAAAAGACTTTGCTCCTGCTATTACTTAAATCTTGTATATTTGCACCTCTAACTGTTCACACTTGTTTTTTTTTAAAACAGGTATTTTGTCACGTTTGCAAATTATGTTGTAGTCTACGGCTTTGAACATGCTACAAAGAGCAAAAGGTCAGTGGTCTGAAAAATACTTATTTAGCAGCTGGCACGAATACAGTAATGTTGTGGGCAGGAAAGAGATTCCAAAAGTGCAAACATCAAGCTGGTCTGGGAGTCTGAGCCTGGCAGGAGGGAATGATCTGCAGGGAAAATGTGGGTTAAGGCACTAGGACAGAATAAGCAGCACTGAGCACTGCCCTGGTCATCATTTCAGCCAACTGCTGCTTCTCTGAACTAGCTTTTCCTGCATTCTGCCAAGCCCCTGGATCAGGTGTTGAAAAGTTTTCCCTGCAGTTCTCTTTCCCTCTCTTTCCATCCATGCACAACTTAAATATTTTGTTGGGAGTTAAGCTCACAGCCTACCTATGTTGCAGGCTACATAAATCCACTGAGCAAAACATGTGCAAGGAAGGGGAATGGGGCTCTGGGGTGTGTGCATGGCAGATATTGTAGAGCTAATCTTATGTGGAAGAGTTCCCACAGTAAAGGGCCATGCCTGCTTATTGATTATGTAGCTCTCTGTTTTCTCTAAGAATCAGAAACCCCAAGGTGAAGTCTTCCAGGTTTGCTCTTTAGTGAGGTATATGTGACTTCTTGTGGATACTAAGAGAGTGACCTTGAACCTATGGCCAGTGTATGTCAATGCAAAAGTCTGTGAGCTGGTCACGATTTAGGCTTGGAAAGAGATACACTTGGCACTTCTACCTGAGCTTATCCTGGTGCCTCATTTCGTAGTTGATGATAGGCACCTCTGGAACCTGATTCACCCATTTGCCCATTTCTCTGCCCTGCCTATAAGGGAATCCTGAAGTGCCCAGCTCAGATGGACGTTCCCAAGGCCTGTGTTTGGTCCGATGGAGCTTATCCGCATGGTCACATGCTTTGCTGTAGAGAAACTGAGCCCAGGATGACAGTGGCTGGGGCAGTGTTGTAGTTCTGCCTTGCTGCAAAGCAGAGCCTGGCTGCTGCTGAAGTGTGCAGCATCCCTGAGCCACCTTCTTACAAGCTCTCCAAAACCTGGTGTGCACCTCTGCATTAAGAATAGGAGCAAAATTGGGTTTTACTTTGCCATTTTTAGCTGAGTGTGGTTGTGTCAACAGCTCTTTCCCTTCTTGAAGTCTTTCTGTTGGTTTGCTCAGAGGAATACCAAACCTTCTGAACAGGCTAACAATTGTATGGAAATAGCTTTTCTGTATAAGAAATTTCCACTGCTTGTCCCATATGTGGTCAGAGTCTCATGGTTCATTTTTCAGCAACTGAAGGGATGAGCTGGAGATGAGTAGATTTGCAGCCACTCTGAGTCACTCTTCTGGTGTGCAAACAGTTATGGAAGTCATGCTATATTCTGCATATCTGATGGTGTAATTCCTATTTGCAAAGGGCTGTGGGTCAGAGCCTGAGTGGATAGAGCTTGTTTGACTTCACTGCCTTGTTTCTATGTATTTGGTGTGCAAATATGTTTGCACAACTCTGTGTTGCTCTCTGAGGTCTTTCTATACTATGTCAGGCAGGGAGGTAGCCTCTCACATTTGCAGAGGTGTAGGAATCTGCATTAAAACTAGTTAGTGAACCTTTTTCTTGATTTGCAATCTTGCAGTGAAGCCTGGAAGCACCATAAGACAGTGCTGAAGCAATTCCTCACAGACTTCACCTCTGAGTCCTCCATGTCTCTGGCCTTGTACACTGTACTTCACAAGCCAATCCGGGATCACGTTGAGCGATATGTGCTGCTCCTTACCAAGCTGAACGAGGCTGTGAAAGAGGTAAGAGGCTATATATGATGTTGCCTGAGTGGGTCAACTTAGTATCTGCTGCAGAGCTGTGGGGCATTATGGTGGTGAATGAAGCAGCTGCCCTCTTGCAGAACTTGGTGCACACCTGTAGATTGAAAATACTTCTGGACTGAGGGAAAGTTTGGATTTATGTAGCCCCTCTAGGCTAAATGCAGATATATTGGCAGCTCCTTCCCTCTCTGAGGATTTGGAGCTGCTGAGGCTATTCTCCAACTTAGCCCAGAGAGTGGAAGTCCTGCACAGCCATGCCTGAAGCGTTTCTCAAGTCCTGCTTTCCTTTTTTAGGGCCCTGAAAAGGACTTAGTTACCAGTGCTATCAAGGAGTATGTGAAGCTTGAGTCCTTCATCAGCCAAGTCCTGGATGAGGCTTGTTTTACCAAGGCCTTATGGAAATCCCTGGGCTACAAATTCACGGTGAGTCAGAGATAGAGGTGGTGGCTTGGTAGTAGGGGTGGTCTTTGGTGGTCTTGTATTTCTGCTTACTCAGTAGTGGGAAATTGTATATGGATCAAGCATTTGGGACTTGATTTGGTTGCTGTTGGGTGGCTGTTGCACAGTTTGGAAGCCTTGGACAAACCTTCTGGTTACTAATGCTTTAGAAGTTGAGCCTGCTGTCACTGTTCTCTGTGTTCTCCCCAAACCTCTGTAGGGTCTTGAGTTGCACACGCTTTTTCAGATCCTGATGTTTCTTTGGGAATGCAAGAGCTGTCTGCCTTCTCTAGCTCTGTGTTTCCCTCCACAGGACATGCTCTGTGTTCCCGAAAGGCGGCTGCTGGAAGACAGCAAAAATCTTCCCATTTCTGCCAGCACGAATCGATCGGACCGAATTCTGCTCTTTGATGATGTCCTTGTGCTAATTCAGGCAAGTTTTGAACCTTTCAGGGTGTTTGGAAGGACAGCATAGATGAACGATGCTGAAAGTAAGAATTGTTTAATGCTGAAACTGCAGCAAAGCTTGGCTGTTTGCAAAATCCTTTCTCAGATTCTTGCACCTCTGGTTTCTGCTAGAGAATAAGAGAAGAATTCCCAGTAAAGTAGGAAAAGGAGAACACCCATATAGCCTTTTCCCCAGTAAAAACTTATGATCCAATGACCACAGCACTTTTCCAATAACCCATGCCCACTCCTGCACAGGAATCTGCTGATTTGTTCTTGTGCATTCAAAGGGTCCTGAGTTAAAAATGGGAGCTGGAGCTCATGGTGCAGGTGTTCTTGGGGCTGTTTCAGGAATTTGTGGCCTGGGTGTGGAACAGACAGGGAGCGTCCATGTATGTGAACAGCTAGATAAATAATATGTGTTCAACGCTGTTGTACAGCGTGTATTAACTGAGCCCAACTCGGCTTGCTCTGCCTGACAGCTCCTTCATGCTGTAGTGCTCTCGACAGGAGCTAGTCACCCCAGGCTCCCTTTTGGTTAGAGGGGAGAAAAAGGCACTTTCTGGGTGCGGTTCCTGTGCTGTGTTTTGGATGGCTGCACTTAGGATGAGTTGAATCATGTCCTTGGCTCTGTTGACTAGAGCAGGAACTGAGGATAACCAGCTCACATGGAGATATCTGCATTGTAGTCATCTCTGTTCAGTCAACGGTTACCGCCCACTATATCTCATCCGCTGCTAGGACTGTTATTAAAGCTTGTGGAGGCGTAACTGGACTGGTATGGACCTGGCTAGCTTGGTCTGTGGAAAGGGGACTGAAAAAGAGGACTGTAGAATTGAGGATTTGAATCTTCTTACCCCCTTCCCGCAGATCATGGTGAGCTCTGAGGTTCTTACTAGTCCCTGAGCTTGTTCAACCACATCCTTGCAGATAGCAGTGCTATAGTGTAGACATTAGGTATTTAGACACAGATGGGAGATGTAACCTTAAATGTAATCTTTACCTAATATTCCAAATACTTTAATTTATTCTGTTTGCTGTGCTATTGCTTAAAACGGAGATTCCTGAAATCTTGTAATCTGGGGCCTTTGCATGGAAGTGGCATTTGAAGTCCAGATCCAAGTCAAATCTTAAGCAAAAGGCCTCCTGGGTACCAGGAATCAGGTACCCCTGCAATCAGGAATAAATTCTTTTAGAGATATGTCATCTAAAAGGGAGTATAGGAACAGAAACATATAGCTGTGGCTTTAAGGACCATCACTTAAAAGTGTTAATCTAAGAACTTACTTCCTTCTCTTGCATTCGTTCAAGAAGGAAGTCTTGAGCTCTGTCATCATTGTGTGATACAGGTGTGCAGACCCCAGAGGAGGGAATTTGAACTGCTGTGATATTCACATCAATAACAAGAATATCTTCTCCCTTTCTGGTTCTCTAGGGGAACAGCTTTCAGAGTTTTGATCTGAAGCTTGTATGGGTAGACAAAAGCTGGAGGGAGAAGTCGGCTCCTGGAGTGTAAGTAAAATGCTTCCACTGGAGGAAAAAGTGTTCAGCTTGACTGTGGAACCTACAGACTGACTCAAATCCTTGCTTCATCTCCTTTCCACTAGCAAAGGGAGTTGGTCCTGAGATATTGGTCATCACTCTGCCTCTCAGATGGGATTGCAGTAGCTCAAACTTGCATTGCTTATGTTTGCTGTCATCTTGAAATCAATCAGTAATAAAATGCTTTTGGCTGCACATCTAAGGAACTAAATTGAGTTGATTAGTTAAGTACTTTTCAAAAGAAAATAAAATATTGTGAAAGTATCATTAGCTGCCTCTGAAGAGGAATAAGAGGAGCAGCAACAGCTGCTTGACCATGAAACTTATTTTTTCATAGTCTCTAATGTCCTTTGCTTTCCAGGTATGTCCTCCGCATTATTACACCAGAAGAAACATTCTTTCTGACTGCAAAAGATCCTCAGATGAAGGTTGGTTGTAGTCAGGGCTTTGCTGTTTCTCCTGCAAAGCCATGTACTATACACTGAGATGGGTTTATGGCACAGAGGTGTAGCCCCATTTTAGGGTAGAAACATTGGCTACTGAATGGAAGCTAAAATCCTATGTAAACATCAGGATTTTAGCTTCCTGATCATACAATAATGGCTTTGCATCTGCTTAAATTAAGACCTTTTCCTCTCTGATTTGGCAGAGGTGGCTTGGACAGTCCATGGTAGATGAATGATATCGTGACTCTGAAAGTTGTCTGCTCTGGGCACTTCACAGCTGGATGCTGTGAAGCCACACCAGTATGGTCCTGTGTCAAGGGCTAGTGATTATGGGCATCAGGCCTAACTGCCTTGGGAGTTTGGTGCCTTTTTGCAATATCCAGTTTGCAGGACCCAGGCTAATTCCTCCTACTGGTGCTGTAGATTTGCACCAACACAGCTGGTTGAACAGCACAAAGTAGGGGAGAACCCAACCTCGTGCTGCTTCTTCTGGAACGTCTCCTCTTGGGCCCCCGTGGCTTTTTTCACATGTTGCTCCTTCACTCCTCCTCTTCCTCAGGCTGTTTGGCAGTGGAAGTTGAACCAAGCCATCCGCCAGGCTCTCAACGGGAAACGTGATTTCCCCCTGTGGGGCAAGACTGGGGAAGGCACCGAGCCTCCGTCCTGCCGCTTCTTCAGCTACGTCTTCAAGCTGGAGGGCAAGTTCAAGAGCGCAACCTACGAGGGCGAATGGCACTGGGGAAAGCCACATGGCAAGTAAGGAGCCCTTCTTACCTCCTTCCTGAGCAAGAATACACAAGGATGGCCCAGCTCTTTCTATACAGTGCTGCCTGGATCCTGGTGGTGTAGATCCAGATTCAGGAGTATTTGTGAGCATGGGGTGCTCCGTGCTGGGTTGAGGGCTTGGACCACAGACTGTAGACAGGCAACTGCACTGGGTGTGCCAAGCCACCTGCTTCCTGCCTGACTTGTTTCCCCTGGGGAAACATCTCCTTGTTTTTAGGGCTTTCTCAAAGTATGAGTCCAACGTGTGACCTATCGTATCGTGTCTGTCTTGGTAGCAGTACTGGATTATAGAGTAAATTTTGGAGGTTCTCTCTAATAATGTGGTAATGATCACACTGAAGACATTGCATTTAGCTGTACCTGTAATTAGACTTAAGATAATGTTGAACATCAGGATCTTAGCCTGAGGCATAACATCTTACCCTCTGGATGACAAATAAATAAATAACTTTGCTTGCTAATGAGGGAAAAGCTTTCTCCTGTTCTATCAAAAATTATTTTAATATCCAAACCTTTATCAAAGGAAGAATTGTGAATGAATGAATATAGTCTAGTACACAAAAGTTCCTTATATGCAATATTGGGGAGCATTAGACCTATTTGCTAAATCCAACTGTTCAACCCAATTTTATGGATGAATTCTGACAAAAGGGCGTGGCTTGTAATTTAAGTTTAAATAGCCCTAGTAAGGCCCCTTCGCGTAAGTAGAGCATAGTCTCTCTATTCTGCAGAAGCCAGAAATATGAGTGATTTCTTCAGACAGCAACACGTGGTCTGGGGGTTTTCCTGGGTTTTATTTTTTTACTTCAATAGTATGTAGAGACTTGGTTTGAAAGAATCTTCTTAAAATATTCAGAGTACCCAGAATCCAGAAAAACTTAATAGTGAATATTCTGTGGAAGAGCTTGTGCTTGATTTTACTTCACAATCACATAAAATAAGCATAAAATAGGTGTTTGGGCAGAGATTTTTCTGGGCAGTTATCACAGCTACCTAGTTCACACCAGTAGTGTGAATTGTGGCTCTCCAACAACTGCTTCTTCATTCTTCGCCTTCTTCCTCACTCCTGTTGATGCCTTGAAGTGGAAGTAGATCAACTTTGCTGACAAGCAGCTTAAACCATCTCCATGACTGGAGCAGGCATTTTCCTCTGGCTAGCTCTCCTTTGCTTTGCATTCATAATAGCAAAGTAAATTGAGATGCATAAGTCTGCTTAATTGGATCTGACTGCTTCCCTATATCCTAATAACAAAAGCCAGTCTCTTGGCCCTTTATCTGTTTTGTGTGGGTGTTTAAAGCAACAAGGTTGGCAAAAGTCATTCTGATGCGTCACAGTTTTGGTTCTGCACTGGTTAGTGTTGTCTTTTGCTAGGGAATGTGTAGGGAGCCGCCTGCATCTGTACTGATGCAAGGGTTAAAACTGCAAGTGGGTGCAGGTGGAAGGGGAGACAGGGAGGAGAAAAATACCCATTCACAAGCAGACATGTCCATGCATGACCATCCATGTTTGACCATCGCGTTGACCATCCCAGTCTCATTGTTGCACCATTGCCTTGTGTTATCATGTCTACAACCCACATACAAAACTCATGGGAAGATATGAGCTATTTAGGTTAATGGTCACCTCTTTTGTTTTCAGAAAGCCTGGTATAAGAAAGTCCCGGGTGAGGCTGTAATTAATTGGTCTGCGGGGCTGTGCACTGCTGAAATTTTGGAGGGCTAAATCAAGCACTGTGATGTAGTTACAAAACAATCGTATTCATTGTTCTAAATCAATGAGCCAGCAAAACTGCAAAATGCTTTTGAGATATGTGAATTTGGAAGAAGATTCTATAAGCTTATTCCTTGACATGAAAACCTGGTGGTATTAAACACTTAACAGCGGATTCAAGGTTCCAGTGATGCCTGGAGACCTTTTCTGCCTCTGTCCCCTAAGGAAACGTCTTGCCATGAGTAATCCCTGGGTTGTGCCTCTGAGTGTCTCCTGATGTTGGAACTGCAGCTGTTGCTGGCATTCTCCCCATGTAATGCTTGCCTCCAATTGCAGGGGGACACTGAAATGGCCTGATGGTCGGAACCACGTTGGAGACTTCAAAGAAGGGTTGGAGCATGGGTAAGCCTTAAAAAGATGTTTCTTGCTTTCAAAGTACAATAATGAATGGTTCTCACTAGAGGTAAAGTGATATTTTATAGTGTGGTGGTTCTAGTGTGGAATCCATCTCGCTTGAGCAAGGCTGCTTCTAGCTCAGCTAGTTTGTTCCCTTCGCAGTCAATGGAGAGAAATATTCACTGTTACCGTCCAATTCATCTAACCTATTTTAAATGTGTGCTTTAGGCTGAGTGTGGACTAGAATGTCTGGATTGCTACAGCAAAGTGAGCAGGCTCAGATGATCTTTTCAGATGGAGAATTTTGTCAGATGAGTCTAATCCCTAATCTCTAAATCTGGGTGAATTTATTGACGTGAAATGTCTTAAAGTTATTTGGGGGTAACTTTTAAAAAATGGCAATTGCTTTGGTGGTCTAATTCAGCCCCTAAACTAGGGAAGGGGAAGAGAAGAAAAAAGAATCACTGCAAATAGTTCTATAGAAAAATGCTATGCAGCTCACAAGAAGGTGAGCCAGAACAAGCTCTTCCTTGGAGCAAGTCAGTAGACATCTGGGAATCATTTTGGGGATAGAGCTGACCTTAGGTGCAAAAATCTGTTTGGGAATGTGGAAGGCCCTTTCTTTTCATGCTTCTTCAACTGCAATCAAGTTGCCTTTCCTGTGCCTGTCTCTGTGCTGACTTCTGCTGTATGCACTGCCTAGGTTTGGAATATGCCTTGTCCCACGTCGATCCGAAGACCGGTACGACTGCTACAAGTGCCACTGGTCCCAGGGCAAGATGAGAGGCTATGGAATCTGTGAGTAAGTAAAGCATGAGGATGGACTCTGGCAGGAGGGAGGTATCACCTGCTTGGAGGGTGAAACAGTCCCACCACACTGGGGAAAGCCCAATTAGAGCAAAAAGCAGAAGGTAACTCAGGTTCCAGGAGCTCGTGGTTTTGCTTTTGGCCTTTCCTGGTTTTGCTTTGGAGATGGGCAGGATGGTTTTGTCAGAAGCCCCGAGTATTCTCAACCTCAGAGTACTAAGACCTTCTCTACAAGCTGGAAGCATTGTAGGTGTCTTACGCACAAGCCTCTATGCCCTGTAGGTGAGGACACAGTTTTGCATTTGTGCTCGTACTTGTAGAGCAGAGAGTGCATCGTCCAGCTCTTGGTGGAGGGCAGCTCTCCCTGCCTCCTGGCTGGCCACGTTGTTCAAACCAAACCTGGTGCAGAGTAGCTCCCCTAGTGATAGATAGTTAGGGCTCTTAATTACTCTGGAGGATTCAACATTACTCTGGAGGATTCAACTCATCTAGAACTGCTGAAGTTGGGCTGCTTCTCCCACTTTGCTTGAATTTGGTTTTCTTGCTCACTCAAATTCTGAGATTAAACATAGAGTTTAAGACATACAGTCCAGGATTTTCTTATTTACTCATTGAAATGTTCCTGGAAACACCTTTATTTGTGCACTTGTGTTTCAAAGTGCTCTTGGGAATTTGGAGGAAGCCGCATGTGTGCAGAAATGCACTGTGGGATTATTCTGGTGTCCCAGGCTTAGCCTCTTTCTCCTGCCTGTTTAGAAGGCCAGAAGCTGCAGTTGAGGCCTGTTTGGCAGGTTGTAGACACAAACAGATTTCATTTGCAGCCTACGGGGTTAGCTGGACATAGCAGTCTCATTTGGTTTATGCAACAGCGAATATGTCTTGTCTCATCTTTGATTAGCTCACACGTGGCTTGGATTCAACTGTGTTGGCAAATGCAAACACTCCTCTATCCATCATTACCATGCTCTTGCTGAGCCAGCTGTGGCAAAGCACACAACCCAGTTCCTTACTGCAGTTCCTTATCATGGGCATAGGCCCTGGTCATTCCCAATTACACGTTGTGCTCCATAATTATGAATCAAACACAGAGTATGGGACATGTATAGAAATCTGTTGGGAACACTGAGCCTATTGAGCAACGCTTGATACATGTTGATTGCTTATAGGCAATACCCTGTGTAGCTGTTGGGGTTCAGGATACTTCATCACACAATGACCTAAGCCAGGAGAGCAAATGTTAACAGAGCAAGGAAGAGCTGAAGGATCACCCTTTAAATGCCCTTTGTAAAGTGTAAAATATCTGTGTGTTATTCAAATTATAGCTTCTGGGGCTGTTGGTGCTATGTAATATGTTTATATTTTAAGGAGACTGGTAATGTCAGGAACCATAAGAACACAGAGGAGGTAAGAGGAGCTGAAGGGTTGCACTTACACTAGTGTCTCTGGTATCAGATGTGAGAGTGGGTCAGTAATTATCAATGACAGCTCTGCTTACCATAAGCTCTTTCTCTGCTCGAGAGATCTAGGGCTAGCACAGACAGAGCTCTGGGGAGCTCTTCCCAGGTGGGTGATGTCAGGAGAAAGGGTTGTAGAAGGTGAGCACAGGAAGGTCTGGCTTGATCTGATCTCCTCTCTCTCTGGATAAACCAACGGTCATCGAGACCCATCTGGCAAGAGGTCAAGAACTGAGTTACCTCTCCCAAAGTAATTGCAACTGTTAATTAAGAGGCTTTTCAGGCTTCTAATTGATGTGTCATATGATAATGTTGAAAGTAATGTGTGGAGTGGCCAACTCAAGTGGTGCATATTTTTAGTGGGGAATGACCACAGGCTCCAGAGCTATCAGTCAAATACTTTTAATATTTAATATTTATATTGAATATTTAATATTTAACAGGCAGATGAACCCAATCTAATCATCTTCCTGACTTCCTGCTCTGATAGGATCTGTCCAATAGGCAAAGTCTTAAATTCCATCTGTGTCTGCAGGTATGGTAATGAGATGGTCTACAAAGGCTACTTCAAAGATGATATGCGGCAAGGGTTTGGGATTCTGGAGAACCCTTCAGCTGATCATCCATTTAGATACACTGGACAATGGGAAAATGACAAGAAGAATGGATATGGAGTCTGGGACGACAAAGATAGGTAAAAGGGGTATGGATCAGAGCTGGCTTGAGGCACCTGGTAGTCTTGCCTGCCTCTATTTGGAGGGAAAGACTCCTGCATCGTTGGGGGGCATTTGGTTGGAACAGGAAGGAGATGTTCAGATTGTTGTAGGGGTTTGAAATCCTGGGGAAGCATTACCTGAACTGGGTTTGTGAAGTAAGTGCTACATGGAGCATTTTATTGACTAAAGTTCATCTCAGAAGCTGATATGTAAAATCAAATAAGATGCGTTAAAACAGAGCAAAACCTTAAATCCTTTTCTGTTGAATTCCAGAGGGGAGAGGTACATAGGGACGTGGCATGATGATCACAAACATGGGCAAGGCATTGTAGTGACCCAGTCAGGAATCTGCTATCAGAGGACATTCCATGCTGGTAAAATGGTGGTGAGTACTCATTTTCAATGCACTTTCTATATCAGTGGGACATGAAGTTCCCCACCAAGGGCAAGATAAGGTTGAAAAGTAGAAAGCAAGGCTTAGGCATTGATGTTTATTGCAAAAATGCTTTTTGAAGAACAAGATCTAAATTAAATCATATGCTTCTTAGCACCTGATGGAGCCCTTTTGTGCAGTTAGGAACTGGACACGAGACTGTCACTTTTCCTTGTTTGTGCATGTTTATAGGTTTGGTTGTTGAACCATTAGGTCACAGTTACTAAGTGGATCTCCTGTGCTGGTGTATTATGGCACTAAATCTGCCTTGGAGATCATCAAGTCTTTGCCTTGCCCAGGTGGACTTAATGATGTCAAGTCTGTTCTCCAGACAAATTAAAGTTGATATGTTGGTGTGGAAAGCAATAGGTATTGGCATGGTTAGAGCTGGCTGGGGAATAAAAGGATTTATTTTCATGAAAAAATACATGATTTAAAACAAAACAAAAAAACACCTCTCACCCTATGCAAAATTAGGACAAAGTGGTTACCATGGAAACTTTATCAGAAGGGGTTTCCATAAAAATTCCGTTTGTGGAGGACCAAAATAAAGCTCTCTCTTGACTTGCCAGCTGCTGAAGGCTCCTTTAACTTCACAAGGCTTCTGGGTAGAGAGCAGTTGCTTTTAGCTTTCCTAGTGGAAAATTGGTATGGCCAAAATGCTTCCCTTAGAAACCTTTTATTGTTGCCAGAGAGGGCACTTTCCATCAAGAAAACTATTCCAGAGGAAAATGTCTTAGAGCTCTAAAAGTGACTGCATTTTCTGGCTGATATAGTTGCATTTGAACCTTCAGACCTGAATCTCAGGCCAAGCCTCCACAAGAAGCATCTTCCCTGTTGATATAAAGTACCCTATGTCTGCTCTTCATCGTGGCACTCTTCCTCTGCAATGTCTACTGTAAGCAGCTGTGGGAGATGAGAAGTAATGGAGTAATTTTGACGAGTGATTCAGTGCAGCTCATTAAGACCAGGTTGACTACACAAAAAAAGAGATTCTACGTAGCAGCTCGCTTCCTCTTTTCTGTTATTCATCTTGCAAAAAATGACACAATTGGCTAGAGTCACCAAAAGGTCATAGGGGAAGGCCACTAGTTTGATCTGTATGGTGTTCTTGGTGACTCCTGTTTTAGCAGGAACCTGTGTTTAGTTTCTTTTTCTAGGGAAATAAATGTAGTAATATTCTTCTATAAAACTGCCTGATTGCCCAGTACTACTATTCCGTGCAATGACACCTAATCAGTTATCTGTAGAGCACCTCTGTGCTTTTGTCTTGAGCGTTGCTGATGATAAGTTTAAATTGCAAAAAGGTTTTCAGAGTCTGTACCTCATAAATCACTCCCGTTGCTCTTTCTAGATGGGTCAGAGTAGGTTGGAAGTCCATGTCATGCTTAAAATTTGTGCTTTCAAACATAGGGTTCTGGGATTCTACTCTTGGAAGATGACTCTGTCTATGAAGGAAACTTCATGGAAGATCTAACATTTGTTGGAAAGGTGAGTGTTTCTTTCACCTCAGCTGTTCTGTACCACCACTAGCTTTCCAGAAGGCTGAGGGATTCTTCTTCAAAGTTCATGTCCTTTCCCTTCAATTTCTCTTGATCCTCTGGAAAAAAGAAAGTGTTTGTCTTCCTGTTAAGGTTGCACCTGAGAGATTTCAAGTAGCAGGGAAGTGAGGGCTTTGGGCATTGCTTTGATTTTTAAGAGTTTTTGTTTGTTTTGTCAGGGGGATGGCAAGACTTTGCAGCTACGGTTTGGGATGTTTTTATGTTCATAAAACAATATTGCAGCCTTTGTAGTGGCTTTGAGCATGGCGAAACAATGCATAAAGTAAATTGAATTGCAGTACCAGTGCTGTGCTAACGTAACTAAGATGTTAACATAGCTGCCTTATCTGAAAGGCTTAATTTTGCAATGTGGCCATTGCACTGGCATGCTGAACATTTTGAAGTTATCTTTAACAGAAATACTTGGTCAAGGTGCTTACAAATTTCCCTGCAACAGAGCACACTAGTCCTCCACCTCGTTACAGAAATCCATGGCAATTCTGACAGGAAGTGTGTGGTTAAATCAAACTGAGCAGATGTCAAGATAGGTACTCGATGATGGTTAAGGATTGCAAATAATGCAAGTGAGCACTGTCATTTAGTCATTTAGGAGGAAGAGTTTGTTGTAATTTTAAGCCGGAAGACTTAGGGCAGATTTTGCAGAGACTGACTGAAGAGCTTTGATACATCCTCCTCCAAAATTAATGTTTACTTTGAGTAATTAGTTTAGAAAAATCTGTTCTTTATCTAAAACTATGGTGCCTCCTGCTATTAGCAATATGAGTTTAAGGCTCGTGTTCTAAGCCAGACTAGTTGCAATATTTGGCTTGGGAAGTAATTTAATTAAAACCTTTTAAGTTTGAATCAAGCTACTGCATGCCTTCTCCCATATTTGCCCCAGAGAATTTAGGGTTATTCTTGGTAGCAGCAAGCTCTTGAAAACTTTTATGGTGAATATCAAATGTTTCCTTCTACCTGTGAGGCCAAACTTGCATGTGGTTTTAACCAATAGAGGAAAAACACAGGAGAAATAGAAGCTTTATATGCTCGTTCCAGGTTAAAAATAACTGTCTACAAATTTAATCCAGAGATTTTTATAATGCAAAAAGGATTTTGAAAACTTGTTGAAAAGCATAGTGTAAATGTAATTTATATTTCTGGGTACTTACTGGATGGCTGTCCCTCTCCAGAATCCTGTATATGCCAATTAATAGCTAGTATTTTGACCCGTTGCCTCCAGTGATTCCTACCTGAATGATTTTTGATTTGCTTCAGATGCTGAAAATGTAGAGCTTGGTCCTGGAAATCGTTCTGTTTCAGGTGATGGCTCTGTGAAAAGTGAGATCTCAGTCCAGCCTGTTTCCTCTCGTTAATGAGATCTTGGCAAAATAACCCTTTATTTCTGTTGCAGGGAAAGCTGTCATTTGCCAATGGCTTCATTCTGGAGGGAACCTTTACTAACAAATCGGGCCAAGGCCTTCAGACTCAAGGCATCCTGAACACATCAAATGAGCAGCTGGATGACAGGATAACCAAAGTGTGAGCAACAGCAGCTGATTTCCTGGGTTTTGGCTTGTATGTTGAGAGGACCTAGAGAAAACTTGGATCAGCCCCTAAAGGGATAAAAGCAGACCTTGTGTGAAGGAGCTGATCTGAAATACTAATAAATAGCAGGAGAAGAGGAAAGACAGCAGCGTGGTCAGGCTCTTAAAGACTTCTTCTTTAGAAACATCTGTAAGGGGAACAAAAAAGCTGTGATCGGTTCAGCCACAAAGCTTCAGGTTGTGGATGCTGCATGCCCCAAAGTACTTTGGTGCCAGGATAATAAGCTTCAATTGGCTTTTGATGCCAGTTAGGTACTGCTAAATTTCTCTGCTCCCATAGTTTTTGTGTTGATATCTCTGTATATTAACACAACTTTTCATACCTGAATGTGAAGACAGAGAAAATAGAGGCAGGGGGTAGAAAAGCCTAATGTAATGTCATGTTGTGCAGTCAGCTGGGCCTTGCGGAGTTCCCAGTAGAGAAGAGATGGAAGGGAATCTACGACCAATTCCTGGAGTTCATCCATTCTGGCTGCAAAGAGGAAACAGAGGAGTCTTTCACAGGCTTCCACATCCAAACAAGCAAGGAGCTGCGGAAGTCCCAGGAATACCTCTTCTGCCAAAGGTAATTATTGCATGCTGCTGTCGAGAGAGAGGAGTCCATTGGTATGGAGAGTGGTGTGCATTTGCCTTGCATTTGAATTATGAATTTGTGCATTTTCCAGGTATGGAAGGTGATAATAGCTGTCATTATCTAAATTTATGGATAGCTGAGATTTTTCTATTTAAAACATACTTTTCAGGGGAGCAGAGTAGAACTCATTTGTTCCAAGAGTCTTATTTCCCCTTCGTATCCACTTGCAATACCAACTGGAAATTATCCAAATATTTTACTGCATTTTTAAAAATCATCTTAATTGTTTATAGCCTATAAATGAGACTTCATTCTGAATAAAGCTAAATTCAGCTAAAGCTAAAGCTTCATGGTAGGAAAGGCTAGTCTGAATGTGGATAGTAGAATTACATGTGGGTGGAAGGTAGGAAGAACAGTCTGAGGAAAGGGATAACTCCTTTCTCATCTCTCATCTTTTCAGAGGGGCTGAGGATGCATCCTGGAAGACAGAAGATATTCTTGAAGAGCTAGTTCAGCACCAGGATCTGGCATCACTACACTGTTATTTAGATAAGGTAAGGGTTGAACATCCCAAGGATCCACCTCTGTCCACCAGACATGGATGTACATCCTCTTGCTTGCTGTTGCTTGCTGCAAAACAGCCAATGACTGAGTCTTGCCTTCTCTACATTACATGTGCTGTACTTGAGAGGAAAGGAGATTATCTTTCTTAGAGACTCATTTTGTGCACAGCAAATAATGACAAAGCTTCAGTCTTGGCTTCCTGTGTGCCAGGGAATAAACAGCTGCCAGAGATATTTAACAAAATTCTACGCAGTCTTGGTGGCTGGTTTGCACTCAGCCATTCCCTGAGTTACTCTTGGTTATCTCTTGGATATGGCAACTTTATATAACACAGCTGTTTCTACTAAGGCCATTTAAGCCCAATAATGAGAGGAGGATGGGGTTTTGGCATCAAAAATAGACGAAGATTATAGCTGATTACCACTAGACTTGTCCTCCTCTGCAGGCAACAGACATATGAGTTGCCTTTAAGTGTTCTTCTCTGTTAATGGCAAGGGCTGACTTGCAAAACTTCATTTTTCCTTCTCTGTTGTGCAGGCACTGAAGTCTTCTCTGCACCCACTGGGAAAGCTGCTGAGGGCCTTGATGATCGCTTTTCAGGCAACATATTCTGGGATTGGGGCCAACAGACACTTGCTGACTATGGCTCAGGAGGAAGTCAAATACTACGCAAAGAAAATATGGGAGTTTTACCAGTAAGTTGAGCATGTTCGGCGCTTGCAAGAGATGTGAGTCTGGAGGACTTGTGAAGTAGGCTGGTGGGATCATTTCTTAAGGTGCAAGGGCTGCTTTATTTCACACCATATTTCTTGGGAGACTTGCTGCAGAACTGTGCTAAATAAAAGATATATTTGCACTAACTAAGCTCATTTAGAGCATAAGTACAGGTGAGGGGCAGGAGGCCTTTGCACAGTGCTATTCTGTGCTCTACAGATACAGATATAGTGTCTGTTTGAAAGCTTGCTTCATATCTCCAAACCTTGCAGGTGTGGTGTGGGGAGGGAAAGGCACCTTATCTGCTGTGGCCCTAAGTTTCCTCGGCTGATATTTCTGCACCAAAAAAAGCAATACTCCCTCTATTTTAAGGCTAAACACCTTTGGCTTGGAAATACCAAGATATCTCTTAGCTATCTTTGTAGAGCAGAGACTTGTTTTAATTAGGGGAATTCTAAACATCCTCTAATGTTATTGGAAGAGAGAATTGGCTCGTATGCCAGGTCCTGAAAGCTCACCTCCTTTGCATGGGAATACCAGGAGCTGATGCTCAATGAGAATGAGTTATGACTACCAGAGTAACCACTCTTCCCTTTAGAAATGAGAGATTCTTCAAAACACTCATGCATTTCTGGAAGCTTCTGCCGCTGACAGAGAATACCCTCAAATAGTGAAACATGCTTTGCTAAAGTATGACTTCTGGAGCTAGAGATAATGTATAACGCTCTACTAATCCTGGGCTTTGATGCAGAAGAAAATAAGAAGCCTCCAAACCAAAATATACTTGCAAATTTCTATCAACTTTACTTTTCTAAAGCTAAATAAAGGGGGGAACTAAATGATGCTTCTGCTTGTTTTCCAGGGGCTTGCTCTGTCTGGCACTGGAACAGAAAGGCCAACTGCCCACAAAGTGTGTGGATGGAGAGGTGAAGTAGGTGTTACCACAGGCTTTTTAATTTTAAGCTGCTTGGGCCTATAGCGTGCTTCTGAATTACATTCAGTGCTGAACTGTTCATATTTGTCAGGAGCTGTCTGTACAACTTGTTGGTATCCTTGAATAGGAAAGGAGGGATAACTGTGGAAGACCTAGTTTAGGGGGGTTGGGTTGGGTAATTTGCAGCCATTCAAGGGTTTGAAATGGTAAATAGCTGGAAAAGGGCTCGGTCTGATTTCATTTGCACTTCTCCATGTAAGAAATACCTACCCTACTGAAAGAATTCAGCAAGAACAGTTGGAAAAAGGTCTCTGGTGCTCCAGGTTTCTCCCAGTGGTCAGGAGACTTAGATGTAGGTAGCACTATTGGAAAAACAGTGGAACAGTGTCCTGTTCTACAATTTCAGATGTGTTTGTATTTTCAACCTGTGGACATACACAAGAGTGTCATAGGGCTCATTACCAACCATGACCCTGAACTCAAGAAGAGGAGGTGGGGGAACAGGTCAACCTTGCAATCTCAAAGCTGGCTTTTCCACTGTGTCCTGTGTGGCCCCTGCTTTTGGAAATATCAAGGTTAAAGACATCACGGTATGACACTGCTTCATTTCTCTCTGCTCTAGCGACCAGAAGGCATGCAGTATAGTCCTGCCTCTGATCCTGCCATGCTTCTACCCCGAGCTCTTCATGCTCTACATGCTCTATCATGAAAGAGAAGATGATCTCTACTGCCAAGGGATCGTGGACCTAAGTCTGTTTCCTGACATCAAGCTGCTAGAGTTTCTGGATGTGCAGAAGTGAGTTGCTTTTTTCATCTGTGGATGCATGCCTTATGATGGGAAGCTGGCAACCAGGGAGAGCTCTGATGTCAGGGCAGGGATGTTATAACATTTTAATTCTTCAGCACATGCCATGTCAGCTGCGGAGCTGAGATTTTTCACAGCCTGCAGGACAAAATCTTGCCATGGAGCACCTGCAATACTGTGCCTGGAAGTTCATCACCAAGTAGTGGAAAGATGCTATTATGTTTGTTGGTTTTTATTTTTTTTTTGCCTCCTTTTCCTTTACTAAAATTCTTCTTGACTAATTCACAAAACACTGATTTGTTCCAGCTCAAGAGCAATCAGGTAAAGATTATTAGTGTTCCTATAGGCTGCCGTTTGCTGCAACAGTTGTGGGTGCTCAGCCTGAAGAGAGGGAGAAAGTTCTGGAGCCAGATATCTCCTTCACCCATTCCTGCAGTGAGATCCATCTCTGGGTGTGATATGCAAGGGCTTTATGGCTTGAACTCGAGGCATGTGGTGCTTTCCAGCATAATCTAATCCATAGCTCTAGGGCTTGAGCAGGCTCCAGGAGATCTGGAGTCTGTAGTCAGTTTGGCTCAGTCTAGATTCAGTGAGATGAATTGCACCTGAAAGTAGCTCAACATCCACTGATTATTAGAGGAGCATTTGTGAGTGAAATGAATCCTGTGCTCAGGCTGATGAGCCTGAAATGTTACCTTGCTATGGGAAAGATTAATAACAGGAGAAAACTCAGCCTTGAGCACCTACGTGGCTCTTCACGTCATCTTGAATGAGAAGAAAAAATAGTTAAGAGTGGAATTAAGACTTAAATGCCTTTTAAATCTTCTCTCTAATCTCCTTTCAGACATTTATGGCCTCTAAAAGATCTCACCCTGACAACTAACCAGGTAAGAAATAGTCTTAAAAGCTAGCCTTGGGAGCTTGTGTTGGTGATGGAGCTGCACCTAAATTACTCAAGGGGTACCAGCAACTACAGATGGGCACAAGGGACTCGGAAAAGCTAAACAAGGTGTTACTGATGGTCCTGAAATATGTAATCCTGTCGTCCTTCCAGAGGCGCTCCCTTGTCAAGGACAAGTGTTTCCTGTCTGCTACCGAGTGCCTGCAGAAGCTGATGTAAGTCCCTTTCCATAAACTCCTATTGACAGTCGGAACTAATGGGGATTTCCTGCGTTCTGGGAAATGATGGAACTTTACACCTTTTTACAAGTTTAAATTGCAAGTTTAAACAAGCTTGTAAAGACATATAAAGATTTTTTTTTGTTGTTTTTTTTGAATAATAACTTCTACAGAGAGAAATATTTTGCCCCAGGAAAGTCAGGACTATGTCTAGTGTGGGTTAGCCAACTTACACGGAGATAACAGTGGAGCAAAGCAGAGTACATTTAGTGTGAAGCTCTGCTTTGAAGTTTCTTGGTACCGGCTGCTTGGCCTCTGCAGTAGGAGCATCTCTTACTTGGCTCTTTCCCACTCACAGCACCACGGTGGATCCCCGGGAAAAGCTGGTGATCCTTCAGAAGACGTATGAGGAGATAGAGAGCACGGTGTCCCGCGTGGTTGAGAAGGACTACAAGCTCCCCATGGATGACCTGCTGCCGCTGCTGATGTATGTGGTCTCCCGAGCGAAGTAAGTGAAAAGTTTTCATTTCCCATTCCCACTGCCGTGTGGGGTCCTGCTTGGAGAAAAGCCAGCCGTGTTTCCAGGCAAAATGGCTTTCGTGAAAACCTAGGGGCTGCGTTTGAACACGCTTCTCCTAACAGTGTCCTCCAAGGAGAGATGTGGAAGGCGTTTCAGCAGGAGTGGTTGCCTTTAATGGTTGGATTCTTCTCCTTGCTGCCCTTCCTGCAGGGACAAGGCGTATTCATTCCCTTGCGGAGGAAACAAGAGCCATAGTAAAGGCGTTTGGATTGTTTTTTCCCTTGTCTGAAGAGTGGAGTGGATGGAGCTTGACTCATTACTGATTTCCAATTTAAAGGAAATCAGTCTCTCTCTTTGTAACCTATAGAGAAAACCCTTACTTTGCATTCAAAAATTATTGTTCATTTTGGAGACTGGTTGAGCACCTAGTAATGAGATTCTTCCTGTGTAGGCATGGCTGGAAAGGTAGCACATGTCTGCAGAGAGCGGCTGTGTCTGTGCTGCTGTCTCTGGAACTTGCAGCAACCTGCTTACATGCAATAAAGTGAAACTGTGTCTATTTTTTTTCTGGCAAATCTGACTCAAAGTCCTTGACTGGCTTTTTGCATGTCTCTGGTGCCCAAAAAAGGTGAAGTGGTGAAACCTGAGGCCTGGGCTCAAAATCTAGAAGCGTTTTTTGTGTGTATGGCACTGCTATTGGGTAGATACTGCATTTTATGTTAGGTTATGGTTATGTTTATCTCCACTGTAGATGATGGGGGAGGGCCATGAGTATGTAAAATGGAGGATTTAAAATTTTCTTATGAAAATTTCCAAATATATTTGCGGAGATTCGGTCATACAGGATATCAGGAGGATGGACTTCCAGATTCATGCTTCCACCTCTCCATAATCCGGTTTCAAATGCACTGCCACAATGGCTGGTGCCCAGAGATGTGTTAAATGGGTTGTGACTGCTTTTTTTTTTTTTTTCTAGAATACAGCACTTGGGAGCTGAAATCCATCTGATCAGAGACTTGATGGACCCCACCAATCAAGGAGGACTCTATGATTTTCTGCTAACAGCACTGGAGGTAAGGGAAAATTTGACGGTGACAGTTCCAAGACACAGTAGGAAAAACTTAAAATAGTAGAAGGGAGGGCAAAAAAAAAAAGTTCTTTGTCCAAAGATATTGTGGGATTTCATTCCTGGAGAGAAGAGACCACCAGTAATACAATGGGGAAGCTCAAAGGCAGTGAGGTCTATCTGATTCTCCTGAGCAGGAATTCCAATGTCAGTATGAGACTGGAAACTATCTAATACACAAAACGAAAGGATTTTTTGCAGTCAAAATTGTCCGGCCTACAAGAACTTTCAGAGGGGACCAGGCTTTCTGTGAGGGATCCAGGCAGATAGAACAGAAAGTTGTAACCTAAAGTGCTTTTGGAAATTGCAAGGATATGGCAATATTTTGCTGATGTAGCAAAAGTAGTATAGAGACACTGATGTTCTTTAGCCCCATTTAATATTAGAAGGGTGTTTGCAGGCCTAACGCAGAAGGTTATTTTCCTCCTAGCCCATAGACCGTGCTCATCACTAACTTGCAAAGTGCAGATTCAGTTTTCTGCCCAGCCCAGGTGCGAGGCGGTGGAATTCCACTAGACGTGCAGGAAACCAAATTTGGGCACAAACCCTTTTCCTTAACGAGCTGTTCTGTTCCTTGCCCAGTCGTGCTATGAACACATTCAGAGGATGCGTCTCCATCAGAGGGAGAACTGCCACGGGACTCACAGCCCCTGAGCGGGAGCCCGGCGGGTCCCGTCTCCCTCCTGCACTTTGCTGACCAGACGCTGGTGGATGAAGAAGCAACCGAGTCGCTACCGTCTTGGTTGTCCTTTTGGAAAGGAAAAATGACTGTGTTTCAGATGAGGGTTTCTGTGTTATTGTGGGAGCATGTGCTAGTCCCTGCCAAAATTCTCCTGCAGAAATTCTTCCCTTGGTGAACTTAGACCTACTATTTTATTTTTATTTTTGTTTTTTTAATTTTTTTTATTTTTGATTTTATTTTTGATTTTAATTTTTGATTTTTTTTGATTTATTGATTTTATTTTTTATTTTTTTATTTTATTTTTTATTTTGACCTTTTACGTAAAGGTAGGACAAAGGTTTGCTAGGTTTTCTTTTGGACCAGCTGAGAATGTAAAGCACAGACATGCAGATGCTGTTGGCTCCCAGCCTTTGATATGCAACCTCAGCTTGCACTCGGAAATCTCTGCCGAAATTGGGCAAGGTTTCTTTTGCCTTGAATCTTTATCTTGCATTCCTGTAAACAGCAATCTGCCTCCTTCCCCAGAAATCCCAGTTAGCTGTTCTCTCAGTTGCTGTGTTTTTTGTTTTTCTTTTTTTTTTTTGCACTGGTGAACTGACATAAGGAAGAGGTTATTTTATAGAAAACAATAAAACAAATCCGGAATTGCTATAGTGGATCTCCATTTTTGGTTGGTAGGAAAGCGTCAAGGACATGAGAAGCTCCCTCAGTGCCTACAAATGACCAATTTTGTGGAGCATGGAGGTTTTCCCCATGTCACTAAGAAGAATCTTTCCATTCTTCTTCCTAACTGTGCCGAACTCAGTACCTCTCCATTGCACCGTAAAGCTGCTGTTGACTATTTTTGATATTTGTAAATGTGTATTTATGCTCTGCAGCATCCTCTCTGATCTCAGGGATATCGCACTGGCACCTTGAACACGCTGGTGCTGCCTGGTTATTCTGCAGAGGCTACGAGGGATGGATGCAGGGGTGATGGGTCCTGGGTCCTCCTGGGGCACAGGCTTGTGCTGACAGACCCTCCACTGCCACCCCTGGGGTACAAACCAGACTGGAATTAGCCTTTTTGTAATATAATGCCTTTATAAAAGGCAAAGGGGTATTGGGAAAGCCTGCTGTTCTCAGATGAAAATACTAAAGAATGAATTGCTCGGTAGAGCAAAAGCTCTTTTGAACTAGGGTTTATTTTATTTTAAATTGTACAGGTTTGTAACTTCAGGGGAAAAAAAAAAAGAGAACAAATAAACAAAAAAGAGAAAAAAACAACCCCAAAAACTCTACAGACTGTTTCCTCCTGTTTATCACAAGTATTTTGCTTTAATAAATAATACACTGGTTATAATAGTTAATATATTGGTATGAGAGTATTCCTAATGTATGTTTTACAGTAACTTTATATTTAAATAAAACCATTTAGTTTTTAAGAGAGATTCCAGGTTTGCCTATAGTCTTTTTTTCAATATCTTGGTTGTCTTCTGAGCATTCTGCGACTTTCCCTTCCACTCCTGGTCCTTGGAACATCTGGATGCCTTGATAAGTCATGGCTGAGCTCTCAAATGATTCTCCCATGCTTCTACAGCATCAATAAAGAGAAACTGCCTTAAGTTTTAAGCTCACCTCATGCATTTTTCCACCACTGATCACACTAGGAGGTAGCAGGCCTTGTGAAGGAGGGTTGTCACATCATTGGAGCTGGAGATGCTGGTTTGCAGAGGGGGTTGGTGCCAGTATCAGTTGCACAGCACGCAGTGAGACTGGGGAATACAGGACAAAAAATAACATGCTTTCC
This sequence comes from Tinamus guttatus, assembly GCF_059628265.1. NCBI lineage: Eukaryota > Metazoa > Chordata > Aves > Tinamiformes > Tinamidae > Tinamus > Tinamus guttatus. Next base: position 776,552 of record NW_028289024.1, read on the forward strand.
TACAAGCACCCTGATTGTCTGCTTTAACGGCCGTGCCTGGTAAAACCTCTTATGAAATATCATCTTATTCTTGTAAGGAAGGAAAACGCTCCAGCTGCCTCTCTTTGAGAATGTAAACAGCCATAAGTGGCAGCTGTGAACATTTAATTTCAGAAGTGCTTAAAACTGGTTATTTTCCAGTCCAAAGGAACACCTTGCCAGAAGGTGGAATCACTGAGATGTAGTCAGAGCTGTTAAAAATGTTTTTTTTTTTTTGTACCTGAGTATTGATTTTTCACTTCAGGTACCATTTCCTATTCACTATGATGAACATCTACAAAATATGACATGCAAAATGCATGCACTGTACAAAACTCCACAAGATTATCTAGAAAAACAATGCCTTTTCTTCAGCCTACTAAAGACTTTGAATATTGCACTTTCTAAACACAAAGTTGCTATTACTAGTCGTCTGGTTGAGAAGTGAGGAAGATTGGGATCAATAATTCAAGTGAGCCCTAAGAGGCAACTACGTTAACAGTATGCAGCCATTTGTGCTTTCTTACTGACCCATAACAGCAAGAGGGATAGTTCTCTGGAAATGTTTTCCCTTTTCAGCCCAAGGGTAGTATTCAGGTTGTAAATTGTGCTCTGTAACCATGCAGCAGTGCTATTCGGAGTGTGTTTAAAGCATGGCTTTTTCTTTTACTAGATAATACGAGGCTACTTGCTAGCTTCCCTGATTAATCAAGTCTTTGTTTCTTAAAAATATTGAGCCTTGAAGTCAAATATAGCAAGGAGAGAGTACATTCATGCTTCTGCTCTGGAGCTTGCGTGGATCACAAGGTAAATTATTACTGGTAGAACTGCTATCAGGATTCTGCCTTCCTGGGCTCTTAAAACTAATCCTGCCAAGCCTGAAGTAGGATGAAGGCTGAGGCTATCAGAGACATTCAGCTGTAGAGGGCTGCCCCTATACAGGAGACTAGTAGAGGGCTCCTGCATATCTAAGCTATAGCTGTGGAGCCAACTCAGCCTTCACAAGAGCTAAATAACAAGAATCCTCTACAGTGGAAAAGGTCTGAGCTGCTCCATGAAGCAGGACAGGTTTTAAAAAATGAGGTTGTGATAAGAGACAGCAGAGATTAAGTGTTGGAGCCTGCAGTACAGGTTGGGTGCTTTCAGAAACAGGGAATCATGCTGCAGACTGCTGTAATTTTGCTGCTCAGCCCTGTCAGACCCAAGCTTGTTCCACATGGAATTTTCATCTATCTTCACTGAATGCATCCTCACTTAGCAGGGCTCTATTATCAGTCTCTACAACACCAACATTACTTGGGTTTTTCCTTTTTTTTTCTGTACTATAATTCTAGATACTCAAATATTTAGTCCCCTAGGAATGTATTCTCTCTGCTATAGTAAGGCTCTTTGCACTTAAACTGCAACAGCTGTTAAACAGGGAGGAGTCATTCTTCTAGAAACACTCATTTTGTAAAAGGTTCATTTTACAAAGAACTGAATAAATAGGAAGTTAGAGCAGTGCTGTGTCTATTGCTGCTTTCAAGTGGTGGAGCAATGCCTCAGGAGGTGGAGAAAGGGACGTGAGGTCTAGTTTCTTGAAATCTTCATTAGCACTCAATGACGTTAGCACCTTCACAGTCCTCTTTAAATCAAACACTGCGTGGAGCATGCCCAAGGTGGAGATGGCAGCTTTTGGGGTGTTCTTTGCTAAAGCTTCATCATCGAGGCCATTTTCCAAGATAGAAATCCTGTTCTCTGCAATGACTTTGAGGAAGTTGTAGAATTCCTTATAGTCTATACCCGTGCAAGACTTCATGATCAACTAAGGGGGAAAACAAAAGAAGCAGTTTTGAAAAGGAAGCAATTCCTTTTTATTTACGGTAAGAATTAAGAAACAACTGTATTAAGCTAGTTACTATCTGGAATCATGAGCAAGTTTAATCATCTTTAATTAACTTTTTTGTAACTCCTTGATGAATAATAGCACCAATATTCTTTGTCTTACCAGAAACCTTACTAGCCCCCAAAGCAATACTGGTATTTGTACTACTAAATGGCTGCTGTTTTGATGCTATTTTTGGACAGCCTCCAGAAATAAACTTTACATTTGCTTCACACTTAAGGGCTTGGGAGCATATAAGATAGAACCCTGGTCAATTTATTTATGCTTTTTGAAAATAGCACCTTGCAACAGAACATAGATTCTACATAAGTGATTGATCTTATGCTAAGGCTAACCTCAATGATGGAGAAACATCAGATGAAGTGTTAATTTTCCAGCCAACATCCTAACTTCCTTGACATAGCAAATATGCACTGACACAAGCCTTCCATTATCTTACTAAAGCAGTATTTCATGACTTGAGAAATGAAATTGTCATTGGTTTCTGGTTTGTTCAGAAATGTGCACCAATTCCAGGTGTGAGGTTAAGGACTTGAATGTCTTAGAGCTCTAATAAGGTGGTGCACTGCATGCCCAGAATGCAGATCCTCTAAATAACACGATGTTGGCTGTCTGACTGCCTGTTATACCTGGCATTGTAGGTGCCAGTCGTCCATAGGGTCCTTCCACTCATTGATTTCTCGCTGGACAGCTGCTAACTCATCCTGCAGGAAGCACCACATTATGGCCACATTGCAGCCATTCACCCAGTTGTGGTTAATGGAAATGGTATCCTCCTGAAAAAGAAAGTTTGAACAGTTATTAAGCTCTGCTTAGGAAAGTGTAAGAGCCCAACTGTCGATTCAGTGTTCCTGCAGAGGAGTGAAATCACATTCCCTAGCAAGTAAAATATTTCTCTGGGGGCCAGCATCAATATTATGGTGAAAAGTGAGCTCTTTTCAATGTCCAAAACTGCAAAATGACAAATGTCTCTAGCTCCTTTGTCTGAACACATTTTTGTTGGAGGTAGAGGGCAACAATGAGAGAAGACAGTGGAAGTCAAGAACAAGATTGTAATCACGAAGACCAATAGTTTCACTTGCATTTTTGTCACTCAACTACAATTTATAGCTAGAAACCCACACTAACAGGCCAGTACATTTCCATCTTGTCCAACATCCTCTGTCTCAGTGACCAAAAGCATCTCATAAGGAAAATAAGAAAAGAGGGTGCAGGTAGCTCCTTCCAACTATACATGCTCCTGGCTTTTAGTGGTGAACGATCTGGGGAACTTTTGAGTTCAAGCTTTTTTCTTGGTCATCACATGGAGCAGCCAACACTGATCTTTCCTACAACAATTTATCCCTACTTATTTTCAGCTCAGTTGGACTTTCGGCACCCACAATATGCTGAAGCAACACAGGTTTGATCTGACTCAAGCCTGCAGCTTGATTCCCTCTCCATGTTCCGAAAAGTTGGCACCAGTTTTCTTACCAGATTGTAAACCTGATGATGCCATCCGCTAGGGATGAAGACGATTTCCCCTGCTTCCTGTAATATTTCAACAGGGGGTTGGCTCTGGGTATAACGAGGATAAACATTGCTGTCCTGGAGGCTGGGCGCAGTCACATCGAAGGGCAAGTTGCCCTGGCGATCTTTTAGGTAGTCCTCCTGCCCCGGCGGGTAGAGCAACCACTTCTTTCTCCCACAGATATTGGCTGACCAGCTATAGGAACGGAAGACATCGGCATGGAACGGAGTCCTGTGGGGCAAGTCAAAGGTTTAACTAAAGACAGTGCCAAAAGCACATACAGTAAATTACTGTGAAAAACTTCTGGCTTCATACACACACAGAGAAATCAACCTTTATTATGCAGGCAAATATGAACCCAAAGAGTGGTCTTCATTTAACTTTTACTGTTTTAAGATTTTAAAAGGTCACTCTACACAGTTTTGCAGTGTGCTGCATCTTCTCTATCACTTACTTTTGAATCTCTCCCATAGATACTTCAATGGTAGAAGACTCTATGGTGTGAACTGATTGGAACACCGTCAGTGCAACTTTATCACACATCAGATTTAACTTCCCACCTGCAAAATATTTGACTAACTCATCAGCATCCCTCCCAGGCTTCTGATGGTTCCGTGGATCAGAAGAGGTTGCTGACACCCCCTCAAGGCTTTACTGCTCTAGTATCAGAGCTAGCTGATACTTTTTGCAGATTCTGCGTGCACACGTCATGCCACTGTCCAAAAACAGTAAAACTGTGTGCCAAAAAAACCCACTTTAGCTAATCACATTAAAGAGAGCTCATATCTAGAACCAACTGAGCTGCTAAAAATTGGCTTTCTGGGGTCAGGTACAGCACCACACAGCATGGCTACACCATGTCTGCAGCCTGAAATACAATGCTACCCTGAAATACAATGTGATAATCCCCTACAGTATTCATCTTAAAAAACAAAAGAGTATGTAAGGAGGACAGAAACCAAGCTGCCTTACCATGAACCTTTAGGTCCCATGTAGACAAACCGATAATCATCCACGCCTATGGCATCCCAGTACTCATTCAGCCAGTCAGATGTGAAATACACAGGAGTTGTGTAAACATCTTCCTCTGGGAAAGCTCTTAAAAACATAATGTGTTGCAAAGAGGTCTCAGAATTAAAAAAATGCACTATTTTGTGTGCATACATTGTTTCCCCAAGCCCAGAAGCAGAGACCATTCAGTCTATAGCGTGCCACTCGTGGTAGGCAACCACGTTCTTTGTGTTTTCTGTCTAAATATGCAAAATGTAGACAACGGTGCTTTTCTCTCTCCTAAGAAAGCTGTGAAGGTTAAGAATTCTTTGAGAGACTGCTTTTAATCTTGGCAAAGACCCTGATGAAGCTGTTCTGTCTAGGGGTACATCTGCAGGACTGGTTGTCCAGCTGGATGACAGACTGGAGGAATGAATTTTAGGAGGGAAGATGAGGGAAACTGTAAAATGCCTGACCTCCTCCCACATCATATGCCACCCTAGGGCACAGGACAGATACCTGCAAAGCAGGTGGTGGCTGACTTATTTCCACTATTTTAAGTGAAAACTGAAAACGAAGAGTTTCACAGCAAGGGCTGAGCAGAGAAAATGTAGATTAGCAGCAAGGCACATTTACAGAAAAGAAATGAATGAAAAGAGATAAAAACCCTGGACAGACATGGGGAATGCCTGCAGAGTCCAGAGCACTCCCTTACCTGCTCAGGTGCCAGTCCTTCAGGTAAAGGCACCCTCGAGATGATCGGTAGTCATTTCTAATGTACTCATTCCAGTAATTTATGTACTCCTTGAAGGGGATCTGCTCCTTTGGGTTAGAATTGTACTCCTTGACATCACAGTTGGCAACTGGTACTATAGCCTCTCCTGCAAGATAAGCTTTTTGAGTTCATGGGAACAGGACGACTGGTGCTGAAACCCAACTTCTTTAACCTTAAGCTCTGTAACAGGTTTTAATATCTACCACTATCATGCTAAGTACAGTACAAATACATACAGCAGCAAGTACAAATACATACAGCAGCAATCCCTAGCCCAGCTCTAACCCCTGACACTGCCATTCTAGTAGGCCGTGACTCAGAACAGTCATTTTTGTGACCTGCAATTTCTTCTTACCAAGCTACATTTGGAACTGGGTATTGACTCCTATGGAATTCCTAATATCTTGCAGCCTAAAGTTTTACTCTGAGATACTACACTGTAACTGCAGAATACTTTCCCCTTTGCCCATTCAATATTTTTGTACTCTGGGATTGCTCCTTTGGATAAAATTAAATAGGCACATAAATTGCCATGATTAGATTACACTATAGTTTCATTTTATTAACAAAATAAACTCAAGATGAGAATCGAAGTGAAACAAAAGTATGAGTAAGTACAGAAAATGAATGCACTCATTTAAAAAAAGGTCTGGAGAAATTACTCAGCTTTCACTAGTGCTTCAAAAAGCAACAAAAAAGGTCACTAGCATTTAGTGAACATGTTTCAGTTGAGTATTAAAAAAAGCCACAACTTACCAAACTTCTGCAAGAGATAATCGAAGTTAGGCTTCCCATCCCAAGTAACCCAGTTTCTCCTGCTGCCCCAGCCTTCTGTGAATTTAGCTGAGAAAATACAGGGATGGTTGGGAATCAAATAATCCCGGAAAAAGTCCGAGTAAGTGAATGAGTCTACCTTTTCAATAAAGTCAACGTGTCCTGTTGGGAGGCAGAATGCAGTGTGAGATGAACTGCTGTAGTCACGAAAAAATGCAGTGGAACAGGCAAATGTTGCCCTGTCCATTCAGGCCGGTACCTTTCCTGGCTTAGCCAAGACTGGGCTGACCAGCTATTACAAAAAATGATAATAAAAAAATAAATTAAAAATATGGTTGGATTCCCTGCATCTGTGAAAACTCAGGGAAAAATATAAATGTCCAGTGGCAAAGCAGAAGGTGGTCCAGGAATGTCCCACTGCGCGGGGTTAGTGAGGATCCTCCATGTGTCACGGTGACATTGACGAACAAAGTCACGTGCAAGGGGTGAAGATGCTGCTCTTCCTCCCCACGCACTGCAGCGAGGCTGAACCTTCCTGAAACGGCAGCAACGTTAGTGTCGGGGGGTGTCCCGGCCAAAGGAATTAACTGAGAAATGAGAAAAAGTAAAAAAAACCCAAATATCTGAATATCTGTCCCTCTAGGAAGCTGCTGCGGCCCAGAGATGGCGATGGGGCTCACCCCTTTGCGGGGAGAGAAAATAAGGTTTATGTGTGCATATATGTGTGCATTTATATATGTATACACACACACACAGAGGTATGCTTTGAACATCTATGTTTATATATACACACATGCATGTGTATGTAAACATTATATATATGCATATAGACACGCACAGGTGTTTACACATAAACACAGATGTACGTGTTTATATTGATATATACACACATAAGTACATATAACCTGTGAGCATGTATCTAAATATACCAAAATATATATCAAATCTGTGTTTATTGTCACTGTATGTAGATCGTATGTACATACATATTATGTACACGTGTGTAAACACACATTTGATATAACTATATCAAATATCATATACCTGTATGTATCTATGTATCTATATACCTATATATATCTGCATCTCTATACACATATGCAGATATAAAAAATATTATCTATATTTATATAATGCGAATATATACACATATATACATATACAAACATACACACAGAGGCATGTACATGGGTATAGGTGTGCATGTATATACACACATACAAAACAAACTCTTCTTTATCAGGCAGGTAGTTCCTATGCGCAAAACGAGTAAATAAAAGGGAAAAGCTGGTAAAAAACGGGGACTAACAGGGCGAAATCCCTCAATAACCGCGAGTGGGCGGGAGGCGCGTGGGAAGCGGGGACGGAGCGGGATGGGGACGGGGATGGAGAGGGAGGATGTGGGGAGGCCCCGGGGCCCCAGGAGCCGCCGCGGGGAGACGGAACCGCCATGAGGCGCCGCCGCCTCACCCCGCTCCAGGGGCCGGACGCCATTAGGCGGTGCACACACCTCCTCTCTCGCTGCCCGCGATGTCCGCGTCCCGCGGGAGGGGACACGGCGGAACGGCGGCGGGTACTCACCCCTTAACAGCCCCCGGGCGCGGAGAGGGGGTTCGGGGCGAGCCGCGGAGGATGCGAGCAGCAGGAGCCCGCGGCGGAATCCGGAACCGAAGCGCGCGGCGGGCAGGGATCCCGGCGGGGAGAGAAGGGGACGGACCGGGCTGCGGCGGCTCGGCCAATAGGAGCGCGCGGCGGGCGCAGGCGCGGAGTGGCCGTGTGGGAGAGGGCTGCTGCGCCGGGGGGCAGGTGAGGCCGGGGCGAGAGGATAAAGATAAAGATAAAGATAAAGATAAAGATAAAGATAAAGATAAAGATAAAGGGGCGGCTCGGCTCGGCTCCGTTCGGTTCGGTTCGGTTCGGTTCGGTTCGGCGCTAGCCTTGGGGGAGGTGGAGATGCGGGCTCTGCTCTAGGCTTGGGGGAGGTGGAGACGGGGAGGGCCTTTCTCAGGCTTCAGAGAGGGTTTCGACCCGTCCCGGAGATTAGTGGAGTAGACCTAGGGGTCAGGTGAAGACGGAGCAAGTCGGGCCTAGGCGTGAGGGGAGATTGGAGATCGGGTAGTGTCGGGGCATGGATGTGGAAGGGAAATTGTGGCCTAATTCTGGGAAAGGGCTGAAGATGAGAGGTGGGGAATTGGTCTGGGGGAAGGAATAGGGAGTGGGGGAGCTGTGAGGAAAGGGGCTGGAATACCTGATTTAGGAATAGGAGAGGAAGAAGCAAGGGGAGAGGTGGAGATGGAGAGTGGATGTCTGGCCGAGGGAAGGGGAGGTTGTCCCAGAGCTGTGGGAGGGGAAGAAGTGGGATCTGGGATGGGGTCTGGCCTAAAAGTGGGGAAGAAGAGGCTTGGGGAGAGTTCACCTAGGCCTGTGGAAGGGGATGGGACAGAGGGGGCTCATCCAGCATGGGGAAATATTGGGGATTACAGAATAGAAAGGGATGGAAAGTTCTTTGTGGGAGGGGGTTGGTTCTGGTTGGGGTGAGAAAAGGAACAGTAAGAATTTGGGTTAGTCTGGGGGAAGAGAAAGAGAGAGGAAGAAATTGGGGGGCGACAGGTGACTTAGGATGACTTAGCTGTTGCTGTCCTGCTGCTTTGCTTTGCTCTGGACTTTTAATCCATGCTTGGGAAGGTGAGAGAGTTCCTCAGTCTTGGAGCCTTTCTCTGATACTGGGAGAGTATAGGCCGATAGACTTAAGTTTTTCTTGTTTTCTTTTTCAGTGTGGATCTGTTTTTGTTGTTGTTGTTTGTTTTCTGATACTGGGGGAGTTGAATCTCTCCATGTGCCATAGTAAAGTACTGTGAATCATCTCTTGCTGCCCGTCTTGGTGTGTCACCCCTCAATACTTCGTGTCTTGTAGAGTCTCTTGGAGAGTCACGACATTAGAAGCCTGGTGAGGCATCACATTAAACCCTTCCTAAAAAGGAAGGGGATGCAATTTGCCAGGCTTTCTAAATATTTCTGTGATGGGAGCTGTTGGGCCCACTGCGTGTTAAGCTCTTTATTTGCCAGACAGTAACATTTCAGAATAAACAAGCAAGTGATATACCGACCCTAAGGAAAATTCAGACATGAAGGAGAACGAAAAGTAAACACCAACGCATCAGAAACATATGCAGAAAGGGATGTTATGTGTGGGATGTTGTGCGGATAATTAACCAGGACAGGCGCATCTGTGACTGCGTTCTGGGAGCTCTGAGGTAACCACGTGGCAAAGGGGCTGTTTTCTGTGTGTGAGGTGTCTCTGCGCTCGAGCAGCAGACGTAGAAGCATCTTCTTGCACCTGGGGCACTTACTAATACTCTGTTTCATTAAATGATTTCAAAACACTTCGCAAGAGAGCGTGAGTCACCTCCTTTTTATAGAAGCAGCAACGGAGTTATATATTAGCTAAGGAATTTATATAATGTGGTGACACAGCCGGAAATATAATCCACCTCTTCTTGCTTCTAATTGTAGTTTTTGCTTTATACTTATGTGTATAACTGTGGGACTGCATTCACTGCTGGGGCACTGCTGTGTTAAACATACCAATTCGTTTTGGCTCAAAAAAAGAGGTGATTTGTAAATTACAGTGGGAGGTGAACAAAATATCCATGTTTGGTAACCTAGGTCAGGAGAGAATATTATGCCCACAGCACTGTAGGCAAACATGTAGACAAAAACATAGTTCTGTAGCAAATTTGAATGAATTCATGATGAAAATATTTTGGTCTTGCAGCCTCTTCCACTGTACGCATGGGTTTAATGACTGTAATACCATGAAGTTTAATAAAACTATTCCTAACTGTGATTATAAATTATTTAAAGATTTTTTTTCCCGCCTACCTAGTCCCTTGGATTGCATTGCTTAGTTTCCTTTCCTTTTATTTACTCCTTTCCTTTCTATATTGCCTTTTCAGCTATCAGTCCCCCTCCTATCCACCTGTGACCTTTTGTTTTGCTGAGTTAAATAAACTGTATTCATTTTAGCTCTGCTTGGTACTTCTAGATTTTCCCAGCAATCCTTATTTACATCCATTTGTTGAGCTCTCTATTTATTTATTTTTTCCTAAATGCAGATATGTGCTATTCTTGGTGAGGTTTCGTCAGTGTTGTACAAAACCCTGAATATTTCATGTCTTGTCAGGCAAGGCATTCCCAGCCATGTTTTAGGAGGAACAGAAAGGGGACTCATGTAATGGTCAACTACAAGTGATGGGGTCAAAACAGTATTCCTGGGGGAACTAGGGAGAGGTCCTGGATTTCAAGTAATAATTCTTTATCCTAATTCAACAGTTTAACTGTCAGAAAGTCTGTACTTGTGGATTTCTGAAATACAGTTGTCCAAGTTAAGAAAATAAAAGGAAAAAAATCCTTTCATTTTGAATGACAGTACCTGGATTATTTGATGTTTAGCAAGTAATTTACTGTTTATGCCAGTGATGAAGTTGGTGTTAATGGTAACTTTGCCTTTCTTTGCACAGTCTGAGTATAGTAAATTGCTCTTGGTGGAGGTTCTGCACTAGCTCGTATGGGAGAATTGGAAGCAAGGTTAAAGGCAAAGTACACTACCAGCAGATAAGAAAAATAAGTTTATTTGAGATTAACTCAAGGAGGATGGGGTTACAAAAGTGATAGGGTAAGAGTGGTTTTTAGCAGCTCAAAAACTGTAAGTGCAGCTTAGCACCTTTTCAGAAATTTGTAAGCAACAATGTGTGAGTGGCACTTACTGACATTTTCCAGGTAACTTCAGCAGGTTGTAAAGTTTTGTTGTTGTTGTTTTTGTTTTTACTTTGGCCATTTTTCCTGTTTTAATCAGGCTACTTGAAGTCTCGTTTTAAATTACAGGATATTGCTAAATGCTCTTAAACAATAGCTTATGTTCTGTAGCGTTGTTGACTTTTTTCTATTACTGAATAAAATCGTGTTTGTGTCTCCTCATGAGCTTTTACGTTCACATTTCATCTCTGAAAAAGGAAAAAGTTGTGTAAATGTCGTAGCAATTAGAGCTTCATTACATATTAGAACATAAGTGCTGGAACAAGGCATTGATTTAATTATGAAATAGATCTTTGCTGGAAAATCCTGGCCCCAGGCACAAAAAGAAGGCGCCTCTCAGTCCTCAGAGCTCTCAGGTGAGTCAAGTGCCATATGACCCAAGGCATTCACATATATATATATAGCCAGGTCGAGTGACGAATGCTGTTAGTCTGCTGGCGTGAGAGGACGTGTTCTTGGCTCCAGGATTAAACATACCCCCTCTAGTCTTTACATACTCTTTTTGGGAACGGACATAGTGGGTTTTTTTTTTTTACTTCAGCTGCAATTTTTCACCCTCTTTTGCACTTTGAAGAGGAAGAAATACAAGCCTGCTTGCAGATGGACAGTTTTGTAACGGTCGCAGCCTCTGAAAGGCTGCCTGAGAACACAGTGTGTGTGGATAGAGGTAAGAAAACTGGAATATGGTTTAGGAAGGTGTTTGTGTGGCTCAGTTGTGAGGCCGTATCAGTAATATTTAAAAGCCTTAATGGTAGAGATGAAGCTTGAAAGGAAGTGTGGTCTTGATGGGAAGCTGCTTGTGTATTTGTTTGTGGAACTGTGAGCGTTTGAAAACAGGCTTCAGGCTGAGATTTACCAAAAGTTGAGTCACTTGTTTGTTTAAAATTCTCTATCCCTCCATAGTACAGCTGTTCTTGTAGGTTGATATTGTTGCTAGCAAGGTCTAGGAGTTGTTTTTGAGATGGCATTACATTTTGCTGGTTCTGTCCCAGCAGTGAGTACTGGAAAGCCTGCATTTGGTTCCAGTTTTCCCTTGTGCTCTTGTGCAAGACGTATGATCTTTCTGTTTCTCCATTTCATCATTATTTATAAATCCTTGGCATCATAACCTGTTGTAAGCAAGGTACTGACTGGGGGCATTCAGAAACTCGTGCAAGTTCCAAAGTTGCACTGGACAAGCCAAAAAAAGGATGTTGGCTACTTTATATGGGTTGGGATCTAGCAGTATCACAACTGCTTTACTGAATCTGATGCCCTGTTTGGATGGGGGACTGCTGGTGGGTTTTTATGGATTTGGTGGGGGCTCTTTCAGAAAAATTATTTCACCTTTACAATATGTTTAGGATAGGAGGAACTTGAGGGTTCAACACAAGATTTTTGCTTTGTCTCCATGTCTGATTGCTATCGTATCATGGCTAGGAGTACTTCTGAGGGAGAAGCTGAACGTGGTGTATCAGTGTATATGGTGTTTTAAAAACATTGCTGAATAGCTGTCAATCTCTAACTTCCGGATATTTAATACTGGTGAGGGGGGTGATATTGCTGGATTATGAAAATATCTCACAGAACTGAAAAGCTCACAATTAACCTGAAGTCACAGCTTTAAGTAGTTAAACCTAATGTAAAATTACAATTTGTAACTCAAAGAATCACAGAATGGTTGAGGTTGGAAGGGAACTCTAGAGATCATCTAGTCCAACCCCGCTGCTCAACCAGGGGAGAAAACTCATTGTTCATAAAACTTTATTTATATTCTATTTTTTAATAAAATTTTATTTGATTTTATTTTTAATTGTCACTGCTCTCAATTGTAATAATACTCTAATTTGTGTTGTTGCTTAAACCGGTGCAATTGTTGGTGATAGTAACAGAAAGTACGCTATTATACACACATAACTGTATATCCATATTAGAAGCTTTTCCCACCTAAAATATCCTGGAAAAGCTCCTTTTCTGCTTATTGCAGTTCTGGAATCCTATTGCTAATGTTTCTTTCTTTACGGTCACACTTGACTATTAAAAAGTATTTTTTTTTCTGATTTTCTGTGAATTTTTTTTTCTTTTTGTATGACCTTCTTTTCGTATGTCGCCATTGTCGGTACTCACAAAGCCCAAAGTGGAGGGAAAAAATGCATTGTCTTTCCTTCAGCAAATTTGTCTGGTCTAATTTGTCTGGTTGTATTAGAGGAAATCACCTTTCTTTTTTAGAAGGAGGAATTTTACTTTTACCTCTTTCTCCAAGCTATGCAGTGAATAATTGATAAAGCTGTTAAATTTATTTGCTAGAGCTTGTCTTGTCATTGTTTTGTTGACTATAACTACTGTTTTAGGTTGGATTTCTCTAGTTTTTCTCCCAGCTTTGGTGGCCCAATGGATAGTGAGAAGTCTCTTTACAGAATATGACCCAACATGAGTAGTTCTTATTTCAATAATGACGAAGTTTTAAATGTCTGTGGTTAAAACAAGTCTTTGGAACTGGACCCAGTGTTGGCGCTAAGGGGCACATGGGAATGTGCAAACTTCAGTGCTCAGCAATGATGCAGCAGTCAGAGCACTAGGAGATCTTCAGGGTGTGAGTTAAGTTGTTTGCAAAACTGCTACTTGAAAAAGCACCATTAGCTCTTTTTTTTTTTTTTTTTTTTTTTCTTCTTCTTTTTTAACTGGGATTTAGAATTCCTAGGCATCTCATTAAGGGGAGCAGATCATACCGAAGCCGAAGGCGTAAGTGGTGTCAGTATAAAATATCTGTATTAATTGGTCTGGGGTTTTGTGCTGGGAATCATTTATTATGCCATATAAGTAGCAGAACACCTCGAGACAGTGTTATAGCACTGAGCCATAAATCATACTGTGATACATCAGAGGTGTTCAGGAGATAATGGGTAATAGAATTACTGTTACTTAATGGCTGTTCACAAGGAAGTTGTGGAATGTAATTGCTCATTAATATTCACGCTGAAAACTCTAGGATTATGAAGGAAATGTTGGCCTTGAGTCCAAGAACCCTCCTGGGGAGTGTGGGAAGGGATGCAGACCTAGATATGTTTCATTAAAGTTACGGTTCCCAAATTGGGGTTGTTTTGATGTAAGCAAGGCAGGCCTGGGGCGTGTGACATGGCTCTGGTTCCTTGCTGGGATTCCAGGTGGCAGTGAGTAAGTCTGATGGGATTAACCTTGTGTCAGCAAATGCCATCAGAGGCTCCCAGCAAAGCATGTGCTGTCAGGGAGGTGCAGTGAAATCACCACTGCCCTCTGTGCTATGTTTCTTCATGCTGAGCTGAAGAGTGTCAGTTCTGTTGCATCTGTAAAACCAATATGATCATTGAAACCAGAAGCTTGAGATTTATAAATTATTTTTCATTTTTTTTTCTGAGATCAAGAGTGAGGATTTGAGATAGCTGTGGTTTCTGAAGACTATTACTCCATTTATAAATTAGTTGCTAAGTGTGTGTTCTGGTCGGTGAGGGCTTTGGTTTCACTCATGCTGTTGAATATGTTGGCCAAACATTTTGGGTGGTATTTGTAACGTGTCTGAGTGCTGGTATCTGCTTTTCTGTAGCTTCCCTTCCACCTACATATATAAACATATGAGTATTAGCATTAGATTAATCTAATTATAAAGAGCCTCCCCTGTCCCAAAACATTCATGGCACAACAGATATTAAATGTCCACTGTTAATCCAACAGTAATTTGTAAATGTGTCTTTTTAAATCATGTGCTGAAATGTGAGACGATTGCAAGGGAAACAGTGCTGTTATGGAGACAGCAATATCACTAACAGCCCTGTTTTGAAAGGGCAAGACTTTCCGAAGTAAATATTCACCTGGCTGAGGATATTTGCAAAATTTCATAATTCACCTCCAGCTGTTGCCATCTGTCTTGCATGCCCACCTGAAAGGATACTGGGAGAACACAGGAAGCCCGCTTTGGACTTGAGTAGTTATTTATTAGGAGCGTGTTTATAACTTCACCTTTCATATATTGATAAGAATCACTTCTGACATATTTTTCTGTCTCTTATTCTAGTTTCTCCCTCTGGCTTTGAGAGTGTTGCGCTTGCAGAAGAGGATCTGAACGGCGAGCTGATGAACGAAGAGATCCGTATCCATAGCTGGCCTTGTTCGTACTACTTGGACACCAGCAAGCAATGGGTCTCTGGCAGGCTCTCCCTGACTCCTGTTGCTATCAAATTTGCAGCTGACAAAACTGGTGAACTTTTGGTCAACTTCCATCTTTCTGGAATCAGCGAGATCAAGAAAGAATCTTCAAATTTAATCTTTAGCTCCCTCACCATCTTGGAGAAGAATACCAAGCACTGGTTCAGTTCTCTGCAACCCAACAGAAATGTGGTGTTCAACATCCTTGAGCATTTCTGGAGGGAGCAGCTGCTGTCAAACCAAGGCCCGGGAGCAGAAGCTGGGGCTCTGCAGTCCACGAAAGGAAAGGAACTGACTGGCTTGTTGGCAGGTTCGCAGAAACGCCTGGAGGACACAGCAAAAGTCCTGCATTACCAGGGCGAGCAGTTTGATAACATCATGAGAGGACTGAACAAAATCGAAGGTGATATGGATGTCGCAGACAGGTACTGCAAAATTGTGTCTTTACAGAATCAATCATAGAATCCTAGAATGCTTAGGATTGGAAGGGACCTCTAGCGATCATCTAGTCCAACCCCCATGCCTGTCATCTGTCTTTCAAGTAACTTTGGAGACCCTTTGTGGATTTCAGCCACAATTAGCAGAATGGTAGAAATCTCCAAATTGTTAAATACCTGTAAGTTTTGAGAAAATGGACAGATAGTTAGAGCAAAAAGCATTTCTTTCCTCTGTAAATGCTCCCATTTAAAGGCTTGAGATTTATAAGTTAAAGACAGCAGGAAACACTTTCTCCATGTGTAAAAATAACTCTTTAGGTTGCTCTTTGCCTGCAGAGTATATGTAGCTGAGGGCTCTATATTCCCCCTTTTCTTCAAAAGAACTGAACTGTCCAGCTGAGAGCAGCAGTGAGGACTGGGCCTGTGGTACAGATGTAGTCAGAGAAATGGTTGTAGAAACAGGGGGTCTCTTGTGTTTTTAGGTTGCACTGCTTCTAGCCTTCTATGAAATAATCCCTGCCTTTAGATCTCGATGGAATTAGTTCATTTTATATAGTGAAAAAAATGGAGTGTGGTGCATCTCTGAGCAAACTGCTGAGCACTGTCTCTGGTCTGGTGATGCGCAAACCAGAGAGCCAGGATTGTGAATCTTTCCCACCCCAATTCTAGGCTATTTGTGGTAGTCTCAATTAGGCATTTAAGCCAAGTAATTCCAAAAAAAAAAAAAAAAAAGCCACAAAATGCCACATTTAGGTAACTGGGATATGTGCACTTTTGAGATGTTGCTTGTCTTTAGTCGTTGGGAAGTCGGTGTGAACAGTAAATGATTTGTGTCTCGATCAAAGCACTTAGACTTTGCTTTTCAGTGATTAACATTTAAAGTGAATTTTTCTATGCTACTCTGTGTGCTGCAAGTTGGCAGTCCAAAATAGACAGTAAGGTTAAGAGCAGCATTGTAATGTTTGAAGATATGTAGCTTTGAGCTTCTTTGTGGATCCTCAGATGGCTGCATACAGAAACATACACAATAAAGTTTAAACCAGTTTCTTTTGGAAGAAATATCTGTTTTCAGATGGGTATCATGTCTAAAGAAAGTGTTGATTTCCCAGTGATTCTGGCAATATTCTCTGTGCCCTTTAATGAAAAGCCAAGATAACTGAAAGCTTCAGCAATAGCTTTTAAAGCTCTGTAGCAATAAACAGTGAATAGGAAAATAAATACCTGCTCATTGTTTTTGGAAGACTGCTTTGTTTTGGGCTAGGATGCATTGGGAGGTATTATTTTGTCTTTGTGAATCTGGAGTGTTAGACGCTTTGATTTAAAGAGGGAAAAATAAAGAAAGACATTGACCAAGTGTTGCTGAGATTCTGTTTTATCTACAATATCTTACAATTTAGCCAGCTTTCTCACAGACTAAAAGAGAGTTCAAAAGCTATTAGCTGAACTGTTTATTTTGCACTGTGCCTTTTTGGGCGAGTTCTAACACTTATTTCTAATATCGTTCACCTGTGTGTGTGTTTTCCCATGAAGCTGTATCACATTGGCCTCTTTATCATCCTTTTGGTGTTTAAAAATTTGATCAACTTTCTGTTGCCTGTATGTGTGGGCTGTTTCAGCTTATTAATTCTATCAAATGTTCTGTGCACCAGTTTCTGCCCTTGTGTAGGCCTGGGTACATACAGCTGAGTACATCTTGCTAGCAGATGTTTGGAGACCAAAACTAAGCATAAAACCACATTCCCTGGTTCCCTTTTAATATGCTCGTGTTAGAGAGGGCAAGGCAGTTTGTTTGCTAATTTTCATTTTAAGGAGTGGTTGTAGTTTGTTGATGTACTCGTGCTGACCTCTCAGCAGAAGCCAAGGGAAGCTGGCTAGACCACTTGTTAGGTCTGCAGAACACAAAAACCTTCCTGCAAATCCTGGCGTTGTGTGACCAGAATGTCAGCCCCTTGGGAAAGAGGGGAGAGGATGGGCAAATGGACAAAGGGATTAACAGTAACCCAGAGCACATGCTTTTCCCATAGGAAATGTGAAGAAGCAAATCTGTTTTGCATGAGGGATTTAATAACTCTTTGTAAGTTGACATTGCCCCCCAAATCCTTGTGTGTACATATATATATTATTATTATTTATATACTAAAAAGAAGATGGAAAACATGCTTTGTGGCCTGTAGAAATGCAATCAGGAGGAACATTAGAGTATGACTTTTAATTTGGAAGAGAGTGTGCGTTAACAGGGCCTTTTTCCCCCTTTTTTATCTTCTTTTTTCCAAGCTGAACTTCAGTTGAACCTTGTAGTTTCAGAATTCAGCCCTAAATCTGTGACACTGTGTCATTTCAACTTCTGTTATTGCAGGGATGTTACCTTTTTTTCACTATTTTTTATTATTATTTAAGGAAAGCATTTTCAGAGGGCAGCCGAGAGCTCCAGACCCATTACTCATCTTACTCATCTCGCACGCTATCTACATAAATATCTGGTGTCCGAGCTGTAGTTGGGAGTAGACTCTTGGAACAATTCATTCTGCCTCCCTCTGTTATTCATGAATTCAGTGGTTTACTGAATATGAATTTTTTTTTAAACAAGATGTCTTTTTTTGCTTTTCCTAGCAGATTAATTTCTTTAAGCAGGCCTATTTTGAAGCTGGTGCACATCTTCCAATAGCTAGTAGCCAAAGTGTGTTCAGCTAGAGCATTTTTTTTCAGATTAGACTGTGTTTGCGGCCAAATTAAACAGGATTTGAAAATTGCAGAGTCTTCTGTAGAACTGTTCTGATTTTCTCATGGAAAATAAATTATTTCAAAAAAAGGCATCTTGGGAACAGCACTGCTCTGGGGCATGGCTTATTGGACAGTACTTTTCTAGAGCAAACTTTTAATGCAAATTAAATCAACCATGCTCCCCAAAATACCAAGAAAGCACTAATGATTTCAGTCTGATAAGGCTCTCATCTCTCAGATTTCTGTCGTTAATAGTCTTTTGGAGCATTACAAAATGACAGTGTTGCCTTAAACGTATCTTTAAGTGTTATCTGGCTTTACTTGGGGTGTTCTCTGCAGCTGGCATGTTGGTGGAACATGCCTGGTCTCCAGATAACCTTTAGCCTATCTGTGATGAAGAGATGGTTCTTTCTTGGGCAGAAGACGTTTTTTTGGAGCTGTTCTTTTGGTTGGGCTTAAACAAAATCGCTTCCCTCCCACTGGTCACCTGAGAACCCATTTTGTACCTCCAGGGATGGCATTTCTGTTCCACCAGTGACAGAAACACACGCTGAGAAGCCTTGTTGTAAAGGGTCTTATTTGGGCCCGTTTGGTTTGTAGGGTGCTCCCAGGCAGCTTGCTGCTGTTTTCCAGAGGGTTGTTTGAGCAGCAGATGCATCCCAGGGCGCTGACTGCCTCTTCCTACATGGAAATGGGTTCCACAAGCTGCAGGTGGGAGGGGAGGTGGCTGCTGGACCAGTGCGTGGTAGGAAAAGCCGTTGCATGGTGACAGGGATGGGGTTATGAAGTTACTGTCAGTTGTGTGGGGAGATGGGCCCCAAAGCCTTCCTTCCAGGGCCTGGTCATCCTACTAGGCAGGATGGGGCACCTCATAGAATCCTAGAATGCTTAAGGTTGGAAGGGACCTCTGGAGGTCATCTAGTCCAACCCCTGCACACGCAGGGTCACCTAGAGCACGTGGCACAGGACTGCGTCCAAGCGGGTTTGAAGATCTCCAGAGAAGGAGACTCCACAACCTCTCCGGGCAGCCTGTTCCAGGGCTCTGGCACCCTCACTGTTGAGAAATTTTTCCTTAAGTTCCTGTGGAACTTTTGGTGTTTCAGTTTGTGGCTGTTTCCTCTAGTTGTGTCGGTGGCCACCAGTGAAAAGAGGCCGGCCCCATCCTCCTCACTGCCTCCCTTGAGGTACTTCTAGACACTGCTCAGGTCCCCTCTCAGCCTTCTCTTCTCCAGCTGAACAGGCCCAGCTCCCTCAGCCTCTCCTCACAGGGCAGATGTTCCAGGCCCCTGATCATCCTCGTGACCCTGCGCTGGCCTCTCTCCAGCAGCTCCACATCCCTCTTGTACTCCTGCCTTTCATATGTTTGACTGGGGTTTGTTCTCCTTACCACATGAAGGGAGAAAACATTTGTGGAAGGTGACGTGGTGCAGAACTTGTGTTTTCCTACAGGTGTTCCTCAAGCCACCTCACTATAAGGATTCCAGCTTCTTTCTACCCTTTCTGAGGAGGGCTTGCTCTTTTAGCAAGCACGAATTTGGGAGAAGGGTAGAGGTCATGGAGAGAATGACACAAAGGAGTGTAATAAGTGCGAGTGTCTCTGCTTTAACCCATGTAGACCCAGAGAGGGGTGCTCACAGTGGGCTACACAGCACTTTGGAAATTAAAGCTAAAATTGCTGCTTTTCCCCTCATTCCCATTTCTTTTTCAGTACAGAGACAGCCTGTGAACCTCAGACCCAAAGACATCTGTGATGCTCATTCATGCTTGGGTGAAGTCCCCACAACAGGGAATGGGCTGTGTGGATTAAAAAATGCAACAGTGTTATCACGTCCCACATTTTATAATTTCTTCTTTTTAGTTGTTCACGCACATATTACATCTTCCTTGCTTGTAGCTGATGAACTTAAGTGCCTGCTGTTCACCTGCATGGTTAGAAATGAGAAGCTTGAGTCCCTGTGTTGGTTCTGGCTATATGGTCTCCCTTGGGGAAGTTGCCTAATTCCTCCCTAAACTGAATCCAATTATCTTTAAGCTAAGGCAGTGGTTTGCCAGCAATGAGGCCCGTCTCCATACAGAGCTAAAGCAATATTCCACACGAGGTGGGACCCAGCGGGCAATCTGTGGGCATTTCACCCTGAGCTTTGCATTGTTGTCACTTGCAGTGGGAATTTGGGAGTTAGGGCAAAGGGTGGCAACAACTTGTGGGGCTGAGGCAGAGAGGAATAGAGAAAGAAAGAAAAAAGAAAAAGGTAGGACTGAGTGCCAAGTGTGGAAACATTGAACTAAAAGGCAGTGTTAGCACAATAGATGAGTGTAAATTGGCTTGAATAAATCCAGTTGGAAGCTGGATTTCTCACAAGAGAACAAGGAGGTTTTGGGACCGCTTTCCAATATAATAGCGGATGCGGGAAAGCCTTTTTTTTTTAATGTATGGATGCTGGTAAGCTGTGAATAAGATTGAGATGTGAAATAAGAGTGCTGGATTCAGTAATAAGAAATCTTTGCTTCTGTGGTAATTTGCTTTGAATTGGTGGGGCAGCATGACCCTATTGGCTTTCATTCTTCTAACACACTCTCTTCTCCTCTAGATTGTTGACTGAACTCGAATCTCCTTCTTGGTGGCCATTTAGCAGCAAGCTCTGGAAAGCACCGTTGGAAGCCAAGCCAAAGGAAACTGCCACAGTTTCCGATTCAAAGAACCAGGAAGGAATCATAATTAGAATTCCAGTTATTATCACCCACAGAACAGACTCAAATGTCAAGCCAGGAAAACTCACGCTCCTTGCTTCTGGCCTGGAAATCAGTGACTGCAATTCCCAGGTCATTCACAGGTTTGAATCCAAAGATGTAGATGATATCAGAGTTCATACACCGTATGAAATCAGCGTTCGCCAGAGGTTTATTGGGAAGCCCGACACCTCCTACCGGCTGTTGTCAGCAAAGATGCCTGAAGCCATCCCAATCCTGGAGATGCAGTTCAGCAAGAAGATACAGTTCTTGGAAGATGCCCTGGAATTTGCTGGTGCCAGAAAGTCTCCCCAGGTAGACTTGGGCACCTCCATTTGGCAAGCAGGTAGGTGACCGACGGCGATCCATCAGTGATCAAAAGCAGCAGCTCTGAAAGCTCCCAAGTGGTTTTCAGGCTCAGAGTATTGAGTGATGTTCACAGGGAAGGTCTTTCCTCCCTGCCCTAGCAGTGAGACTGTGTTGATGGTAAAAAGCAAGAAGTAACTGCGAGTTGATGCTAGGCACTCCTGGCCAGAGGAGAGGTGTGAGGGTAGAGGTGACAGAACTGTGTGGTCCTGTTTGGATGTAGTTGGATTTATTTTCTCAGGGGCACTTTTACAAAACCTGTGAGTGTAGGTGCTGAATCTGAGGTGTCCGTAGGGGCCTGACTGCTGGAACGTGCCAAGCGCTCTTTGACGTGCTCCCAGCTGCTGTTTTCACTAACTCTGCACCACTTTTGAGAAGGATTAGCTTCATCTGAGTTTCTTTCAGCTGCTGCATTTCAACTCCAGTGCCCCCTTTTTCTTCCCCCCACTCCCAGTGTCACCAGTTCCATATTATGGTCCTCTGTGGAAGGGGTAAATCGCCCCTCCTCACTTGACTGCATTCTCCAGAGTGCTTCAGAGTCCTGTGTTTTAGCTTTTTTACTCTTGGCAGTTTTGTAGCTGGAAGCATCTCTGCATGAAACCTGTTTTCCAGTTAATTGCAGAAAGCTTAAAACCAACTTCCAATTCCACAAGTTTTTAAATTGCATGTGGGATAAATACTATGCTAATTTTCCTTTTTTTAAAAAAAAATAATTTAGTAGTTTTAGAAGTTTATGTTTTTTGGATTACAAAAGAAACGGAGTTTAGTTTTCTTAGATTTTAGATCTCTGGTGAAATGAATGCATAGTTCAGTTGTTTTAAGAAAACACAGCAGGAACTGAAACCCTTCACAACAGTAATAAAATTATTATTGTCTTTTCTGAGGTTCTGTATGATTTTTTTTTCTTTTTTTTTTGTAATCCAAGCCTGGATTCCCTTGGAGAGCTGGTGAATCTGTGTCTTTAAGAATTTAATTCTCTAAAAACAAGAGTGGAAGTTCTCTTTTTCTTAATGGTCAGGGACAGAAGAACAAATCTGTGAATGAATTTATTGCTGCCATGTTAAAAATGGGGAGAAAAATGCTATAGTAAAATAATGGAAGAATCTGTTTCTGTGCAGCAAGCTAAAACTAGACTTCAGCAGGGAGGATAAGGTTCTCTTGTTGACGAGTTGTCGAGGGCCATAGCTTGGAAAAGCTTGTTAATTTTTAAGGAAATAAGTCTTGGGCATCTGGCACTAAAATGTCAGCACAACAACTTAGAGGAAAAACAACCTGCTGGTTTCTTAAGCACTGAGTTATTCCAGCAAATTGGTGCTCAGTTCCTGATGGTCTTAAGGCTGGTTACATAAAATAATTGGTTATACAGCCCTACTGTGCTTAATTTCCCACTGCTCCACTCTGTTTGCATCTGAGTCAGTGAGTCAAGGATATTGCTCTCCTACCCCCACCTGCATTTGGGCTGTTTAATTTGGAAATGTCAGGGAAGGGAGCCGGAGGTTATGGAAATCATGACTTCTCCAGCTCCACCAAAACCCTTGTTTGTTCCTTCCCCGGCGCCTGTCGCTCCCGGCCTTCAGTCACAAGATGGCAGTAACTGACTGTGTTTTAAACTCTGGGTTTTTTCCATGGCTGCTCACATGGTGGAAACAGCGAATTTTCTTTTTTTTTTTTTTTTCTTCCCTAAAAGAAGGGGGCAAAAAACATCCGTCTATGCACAGAGACAGGCATGCATAATGCACATAAAATTTGTGTGTTTTCAGGTAGCAAACATGGATTTGGAGGCCTAGAGGAGACGCATCCTTGCAGGGGAGGTAGTTTGGTTCGTGGCATTCGCTGCTCCTCGTGCCCATCTGTGCAGGGAGCATTTTGGCTGTCGTAGGATCACCCAGATCCTGCCTGTTTTCACAAGCAGCGCTGTAAAGCTGGGCACCTTGCACGTTTGCACAAATAAATGCAACCCAACCGCCTTTCCTAGGGGTTTTGGCTTGATTTCGTGTAGGAAAAGCACGTCTCGAGTGTTTTGTACACACTAGATTATCCGAAGCTATTTTAAACTGCTTTGCATTTCTTTTCCGACGGGCTTCCTCTGGACTAAGTCGCACGGGGCTTTTCGTGGCACGCTAAGGACACAGCACAGCAAGGTCTGTTTTGTAAGAGGTGCTGGGTGGAAGCAGCACCTTTCCCCACCGACGTGTTCCGTGGTGGTTAGATAAGGTGCATCTGGGAACTGGCATTTGTAGCTTTTTTTTTTAAATCCCTTTCAAAGTTCCCAAATGTTTGCTGCTGACCACCATGACCGAGGGCTCCTGTTGGTTTGAGCTTCCAGTGTTTTGCTCAGAAACTTGGTGGTTTCTCATCCTCACATGGTGCAATGCAACAGTCCAGTTCTGTGCCACAAAACTAAGCAAAATTTGTTCTTCGATCTATTCTAAACGTTTCTGCCTTTACATTCAGTTTTTCCCTCCCTTGTGTTAGCAAAATGAAGAGAAAGGCCTGAGCTCATTTTTGGCTGTTTCACCTTCTCATCCTCAGTAAAATGAATGGGGCGAAATGGATAGATTTCTTCTTTTTAACGAAATAATTAGTGTACAGGGACATTGAGCTGATAAGAACCACAAAGCATCTTGCCTGGCTGTTTGCTGTAGTAGGAAAACCTGCCGTTCCCTCCCCCAGCTTGTCCTCCGTGGGAGATCACAGCAGTAATTTGCCATAAGCAGTGCTTGGTTCCTAGCCCCTCCAAACACAAGAGGCATTTGAGCCGGGTAACAGCAGCACAGTGAATGATTTGCCTGTCTTAAATCTTGAGTCCAGTAACTCTCAGACTGATAACCGAATAATTCCCCGGATTATGATTTTTGCAGTAATTACTTGAGAGGGATTTAGGGTTTGGTCCTGGTGTTTTTGCTTTTGTCTCCCTTTCCATGGAGCGGTAATGCTGTCCGGAGCCCCCGAGCGTTAGGTCGCTGGCCAGTTTGGCACCAGCTCTTCGACCTTGCCGTGAGCACTTGCCTCCAGATTTCTGTCCTGGCGTCCTCAGCGGTTGCTGGCCCTGTTCTGTGCAAGGTGGGGTGATATTCTTGCAGGTGGCAGCGAGGGAGCATTAGCTTCCTTCCTTCTCTTCAGATGGGAGAGCACTTTGGAGATGGCTGGAGCACCTCTGGAAGGCGAGATGTTCAACTCGGGTATTTAGCACCCATCTGCATCAGATATAACAGCCTTTTCTTGCTGTGATATCCCTGCCACCCTCCTGGGTAGTGCAACAAGAGCTGAGGCTTTAAATAAAGGTTTAAATAAAGGTTATGCCAGGAATTGCATCCCTGCGGCTTTGCTGGGGGTGGCTGCTAGTGTTGGGTTTGGCCTTCTGTTGCACAGGTTTGCTCACTTGGCCCTTGGCCTCTGTCCCCAGTCACCACCTTGAAGTTCTTTAATTTAAAAGATTAAAGCAAGGAGAAGCAGCAGATGAAGGTTCTTCATCTGTCCGATTGGGAACGTCTCGCTGCTGCTTTTCCTCTGCTCAGATGAATGCCCAGGGCATGAAGTAAACCCATTCTCCAGGTGTTGCCTTTGATAAGGAATCATCTTAGCAGCCTTGAACCCTCCAGGTTCTGCTGTACAAAATACAGCTGGCAGCATTTCTAGAAGACTAGAAGTCATCTAGAACCTGTGTGGAACCTCTCTGGAAGGCTGGTTGGGCCAAGGCAAGGTTGGGCCTAGCTGCTGCAAAGCTGCTGCTGCTCAGAGCACAGATCGCTGGTTGCTGTTACCACTGGTCCTCTTAGCTAGGACAGGAGGTGGCAGTCTGTGACCACGGGAATTTCTCTTGCAGCCACAGGACTCCTGGGAGGCGTGATGCAGCCCGGATCTCCGGTGGGAGGAGAAGGGATGGACAATGAGCAGGTCCAGCTGCAGAGTCACGAAAAGATCTCCGAGTCGGAAGCAAAAGAGCTGAAACAGGTAGAGTTGAGATAACCCCGTCTGTGGTTGTATGAACTGGTTGTTTCACTCCCTTTTCTTAGTAGTACTCATATTTTTTGTTCATCAAAAACAGTCTTCTGTCCTTAACACAATATTCCCTGACTGTAGATGGGCGTATTAAAAAAAACGGCCTAATCTGTGATTAAAATACATTGATAATCTACTGTTTTTTTAAATTATTTTGTACAAACTGGGAACTATCAGCAGACCAAACATATTAACAAGAGGAAAACCCTTTTAAAAAAGTTTAAGTTGTTTCCTCTGAAGATTAAAAAGTTTAACAATTAGACTGATTGCTTCAAGCTCTCTTATGTTTTCTTTATTCAACCTTACTCCTTTTACTAAAGAGTAGCCGCTCATTTTCAGCAATATCTGAAAAACTGAACAAAGTGTTTTGTAAACACACAAAGAGAAGCTATAGGGGGGAATTAAGTGTGAAATCTAACATGTAGATAGAAAAGGAAAAGTGTTTGGAGACTCTACCAGGAAAAAGTTATTTAATCCAGTCTGGTATTGTTCCTCGAATTGTCTCCTTAAGGATCTTCTCTTGTAGCTGATGTTTAGAGGCTTTTTAGTGAAGCCTTCTCTATCCATAGTGTGTGGTGGATTTGAAAAAGTGAGCTAACTAGAACAAATCCAAGAAAAGTGGCTTTTACTTGTTTTCCAGTTAAAATAGATTTGCTGATGGTGATTATAACCTCATCAGAATATGTGGTTACAGGCTAAAGATTATTCTTGAAGTACGCTCTTATTTTATTTTATTTTTTTACAGCATCTGATTCTCTCTTTAATATTCTGTCTGTAGCTTAGCAATAGCATCATGCAAAGTGTTTGCTAACCCTATTGCCTCTCAGTCTAGACAGCAGTTTTGAAGCCTCGTCTTTTATTTTATAGTTGGGAATCCGAATACAGCAGCTTCGTATAGCTGAGTGCATTTGAGAGGCACGAGCTGATGGCAGTGACTAAAGAGTAACTAAAAATGTCTTTTTCTTTAGTCTGTTGTTGATAGGTGAATACACTTTGCACAGCTGTTATGTCGTTATTCCTCTCTCAAACATTGGCTTTTCGGCACTATAATTCTGACTTGCATCCAGAGCTGGGTGCTCAGCACTGTGTGGAGGGCTGCTGGCCACGAAGGGCTGTGAAGATGCACATGGTGCCTACCAGGGAAGGCAGACTGGAAAATCATGTAGTTTGGGTGTTTTCTAATGGGATTCATGACGAATGCCAAAGCCTTTCAGCTGGGGTACACTTAGTCTTGCAGGATGCCCTCTTGGCTTTAGAGATACAGAGCTTGAAACTCCATTTGGCTAAGCCTTTTAGTGGAGAACTACGGTATATTAAGGATGTGGATTTGTTATCCATATTCCTTCATTTTGTAATGGGCTAGCAGGTTAAGCCCATAAAGAGAAGTCAGAGCAGGGAAGTAAGAGCCTTCACTCTTGTTTTCAGCTCTGTCACCTTAAGTCCTGATTGAGGATGTAGGGTTCTCCTTGCTAAGGTGCAGTCTGCTGCTCTGTCCCTTTATAGATGTTTCAAACACATCAAACAAATGGGCAGCACATGCAGCCGCCGGGGCCTGCACCAAGGGCTCCTCTGTTGTTACAGCTGCTCTCGAGATGCTTTGCACCACCTCAGTTCCTCTGCTTTGCAAATGAGCAGGAAATGGTGGGTGATCATATTTGCAAGGCGTTTAGAGATCCAGGGTGAAAATTGTTTTAAATAGAGGGTGTTAATGTGCGCTGGAGACAGTGACAACTGTAACATCACACTTGTGTGAATGAGCTGAAGGTACGTGGGGTCTCTGTGTTGGTAACTATGCACTTTTCTGAGCCGTTTCCTTTCTTGAAGATTCTTTATCATAGTTTATTCCTTGATAATCTTTAATGCAAGCTTGAGTTTTTTTGTTTAAAAAAACAAAAAATCTCAAACCCAGAAAAGCCCTGTTCTAACCCTCTCAATACTTGTAATGTGGAGAAGACCCGTAGAATGTTTTAAGTTGGAGAAGCAAGAGGAATTTGTGATAAATAGATAATATTCTTTCCCATTGCTTAGTTTTCTCTCTGGTTGACTTACCTTCCCTTCAAAAAGATCTTACAGTGATAACAGGAGACTTTTTGCAGCAGATCTTGCTGATTAGTATCAAAATTCCTTCTGTTAGAGCTGGAAGCACTGAGCAGACCGGCGCTGTGATGGGGAGCCTCGGTAAAAGACCTCGCCAGGGCTTCACGAAGGGACATTGGTGTGACAAGCACAGCTGGTGGCAGCGTGAGCTGCCCTCCTTAGCAGTGTGACGGAGATGGAGAGCACAAGGAAGCCCATGGAGCTCCTGTGCTTCTGCCCAGTGCCTCGCTGTCACTCACATAGTGCCACTGGCTGTGGGAGGGGATGTGATAATGGTAACTTAAGGTCCAAGAAAAGGAATTCTCTTCACTGGTTCTGCATTTATTTTGCCAAACCAATGCTTTCTAGCTACCCCTCTGCTAAACCTCTCCCACCAGAGAAGTGTTGTTCCTTTTTCCTGGGTATACAGATCACATGTGCCATTGAAGATAGATGGTGAAGGAGTGAAGAAGCCCCTTCCACATCATTTGAGCAAATGCACACCTTGATGAATATCTCTGTTTCCTTGATGTCTCTTCCATTCTTGATGGTTCCATTTCAATCCTTTGATAAAGTCAGTCTCTTCTGTGTTTATTTACTCTTTTTTTTCATGCCCTCATCTCAGGAAAGCACAACTGTTAGGTCAGAGAAAAAGTGTTTTGTTGAGGAACTGTTCATTCCAAGTGCTAAATACCAGATTTGCTCGTGGGGTGGCCGGATGCCATGGCCAATAGCAGCAACAGACAAGTAATCTTAACAGACACAAGCAATGATCGTGCCCTGAATTTTTGTTGATTTTATTTTGAAGGCGGGAGAGAGCTGAGGTCCTCACAATTAACACTTTGTATTTGTTTGCGTGTAATTTAAAGATTTGATAATACCAAAATAATAATAATAAAGCTGTAGTTAAGCATGTGAATCTGCTTGGGTGTTTTTTTCCAGACAAGGCCAGTGATTAGACTTTTCTCCAGTACTGGGAGTGCTTGGTACATCCTGAGAAAGTAAATAAAATCAGACTTCTGTATCAGTCCAAGAAGAAATAATAGGAGAATCAGCCACTAAGAATAAGATAACTAATTATTGGCCTTTGGCATCTGCCTCCATCTCCAGATGCAGCAGGATGGGATGTGGGGAGGCCCCTAACTGCTTCAGTGCAAAGTCGCTCTATTTAAGTAATCCCTAAAGGTGGGTTTCCTTTCAGAGTGGGACTATGAGTATTTTAAGTGAGGTTCCCCCCTCCTAGCTCTTCTGCAGGATGTCAAGCACAGAGGTAGAGCTCTGTGTTAAATCATCACAGCTACCTCTCACAGTTCACAGTGTGAATAATAGTTCTTCCCTTCTCAATAACAGGTGAATTTGGCCAAGGAAGTCGCATCCAGGAACCGTTTCTGGTTGTGGATTCTACATGCTCTGCTCTAGCATTCAAAACTCAGGGATAACCGAGTAGATTAAGTGAAGGTTTTAGGTAGTTGAAACTTGGGAACTTTCTTGCGTTCCAACACTATCTTTAATCACTGAATACTCAGTGTACTGACGTGGTATTTCCCGAGTTTTAGCCAAACTACGTTATTATGGTGCCATCTCAGGACCTGAACTCAGTCTGTATCGTAAGTGGAGATTTATCTTGTAGTGGGGCTGATGCTTTGGGTTTAGGCTATGGGGAATATCATAAATAATTGTGTGGGCTACTGAGCAGGTTCATGGGCTTGATTTTATCTCCCATCACTCTAGTGATCTGTGTCATGAAATTCTCCAGCTAGTCACCTGAAAAGCAAAGTGGGCAGTACTTTAACTCCTCCTGAAACTGGTATAAAAACAGGGCAGACAAATCATGGCCTAAATTGCACTGCATTGCCTAGAACCCCATAGATATACAAGAACTAAAGGTATCTAGTAGGGGTGGAAGCTTCTATTCATGGCAAGGTCAGGCCTGCTACAACTGGACTCTTTATGCAGGAAGGATTTGGAGGGAAGAAGCAAATTTGCTTCCCTCTCCAAAGTGAGGACTTTGCATGGGAAGATGAAGCAACTTGCTGAAGTTGCACAGAAAGTCTGTGACAGAGCCATGGGTCTAGACCAGATTTTCCAAATTCTAATCCTGTGGCATAAATCTGAAGCTGTTCAACTCCTGATCTGAGAATGGCCAGTGCTTGCGGGAAACGTATGTTTAGAACTTCTTTGATGGAATCATATGTGCTGTTTGTGTTACAAACAGAGAAGAGTTTCCACGAGTTTTCAGGTCTTGATTGCCATCCCAAATTACGGCACAGAAGACTTCGCTGGTCTTTAGGGAACAGCAGAACTAGAGTGCTGGTAATTAGACATCCTGCCATCATTTTGCTTTGTAGAAACCGTGACCAGGTTCGGCCACGCTTCAGAGTCCAGTGCTTGGTCCAGGCAGCTCTCGAGGCTGTGCCAGAACAGAACTCCCACCCATTTAAGGCCTCATGGGCTTGAACTTGGGCCTTGAAGCTGGATTTTAGCAACTGAAGGGATCCCTTGAAGGGATTTATTACCAGACTCTTTTAGGCAAGGAATTAACAGATAAAAGTGAACCACTTGCTTTTTTTTTTTCTTCTTTTTCCTTGGTATGAATGACCACATCATCCTTCCCCGCAGCGTTTCAAGTCAGACCTAATTGGCAGGTAAACTGAGCAGAGCCCCGGAGCCGACCACCTTCCCATTTTACTGCTTTCATGTTTTTAAAAGCTTTCCTATTCTCAACAATTGTGTCCTTTTGTGTATTTTAAATGTTAGTAGTCTTTAATAAATGTGAAACCTATCAAAAGTAGCCTGGTTTAAAACTATAAATGAAGTGTTTGTCCTGGCAAATCTGGGCATTCTGGGCCACAGTTTAATTCACAAATAAAGTCGTTGCTCCCTCAAGAGATGGGGAATGGTGACTGTCCCTGGTTCCTTTCCGTGTCCTCTTATGTCACCTCCCTCCTGAATTTACTGCATTGGGTATATTTGAGGCTGGCCCTGTGTGTAGCCACGTTCACCTCCTGGCCTCACCCTGGCAGATTTCCCAGATTAAGTTGGATTGGGTGAGGACATAATTTAGGAAAAATGAAAGTTGACCGAGCAGCTAGTAGTGCTTGGTGAGATCTCCATAGGCAGCACGAGAGCAAGAGCCTGGACAGAGGAACTCCTGTATTAGGCCAGTTATTTTGAAGGCATCAGCCGGCATTTCTGCTTCTGCCCTGTGCTGAGAAGCAACTTTCTGAATGCGCTTGAATAAAATGCTTGGTCAATTTACTGAAAAAAAATGCCAGCAGGGTTCCTCTTTAAATCATCTGCAAATTGAGATGGTACATATATAGGTATGTGTAAAATATGTGTGTGTGTATTTTTCTTGTGTTTCTTCAACACACACAACTGACTTTCATTGATGGAGGAGAGCAGAAAATGGGAAAAGTATCCCAAAGCTTCTAGGCAAAATAGCTGCTGTCGATGATCTGTTTGGGGCAAAAACTCCTCAGTTTCATCTTTCAGAGCCCAGGTTTCCCACACGCGAGTCCTTCCCCCAGGGATGAGCTTGAACCCAGACCTTTTTCCTTGCAGCACATACTTCTCACTGCCATCCTTGAGGATATCCTGGAGCAGCGAGATCTGAAGCCTGTTGCATTAATGTAAAGAATCAAATGTCTGCGGGAGAAGAGACCGAATCCTGGTGATTTTATCTTTCAGCTCTGGTTTGAAGCTGGCCCTGGTCTCCGCTGGGAGGGGAGCGGACCCGGTGACCGCTCCAGAGGCGTCTTCCAAACTTTCTTCTCCAATTTTTATTACTGCAATTTACATTCAGTGCTGCTCGGTAAAAGCCATTGCACAGTGTAGAGACTACCTGATTGTACATACCTATATGTCCATATACACAGGTAATTACCCAAGTGGAAGAAGCTCCAAGGAGGGACGGGGAGAGACGCCTCTGTGCTTCCCATATCCACACAGTCAAGGCCCTCACTGGAGACGGTCAAGACCTTCATATCCCTGTCCTGAAGCGCCCTGAACAAATCTGATCACATACTTAGCCTTTTGGTGCATATCCTAAACACATCTAACAGCTCCAGTGTGGGGAATTCATCCCTGCTTTGCTGTTAGCCTGAAAGAACCTCATGTGTTTCGTTTGGGACAGAAACAGAATTTTCTCAGCTTGTAGTTTTGGTAAGAACAGAAGAAGGCAGATTAGGCTTGATCCATGTTTTGCTGTGTGCTTTTGCTTTGGCAGCCACGTTACAAAAGCACCTTTTTTTTTTTTCCCCTTTTCTCTCCACATATCCATGTTTTTGGCTGCTTGTGATTTATGGAAGGAGCTTGGAGATATTTTATATGATAAATCTCACTGCTATGGCCAACATCCAGCTTGAGATGATGCATTTTGTTGGTATAAAATCCCCCTGCTATTCCCATTAGATATGATATTGCTCACTGCTTTTCTCAAACCAGTGACTTGTGTAACTACAAACTTTTGGACTGCTCTGGAATTCAGCTCCAGATGTGGAAAAACTGGTGTTTGACAGAAGCTTTCTCAGAGCTTATTCTATATGTTCTAAAGCAACAACAGAAGAAGAGGTTTTGAGGTGCCAACTATTATGGAGAAGAAAAGGAAAAAAGAAAGGAAGGGAAAGGAAAGGGAAGTGAAAATAAGGGAAAGGGAAAGCAGAAAAGAGAAAGTCAGATCAAGGATTAGGGTACAGCTTCTTTCCCTTACTTTGCCAAAAAGGCAGGTAGGTTGTTTCACTTCATACTAACAGATTTTTTAAGGGAGTAGCCATAAGGGGGAAGAAAAGGCAGTGATATAATTTGTACCTTAATCTACTGCTAAGAAAGAGGCAACCTTACAGGGGAAGGAATTAAGATAAATTTCCCCTGTGTTGGTTGGATCTCTCTTTTGGAATCTGTTGTTCAAACTGATGAAATTCAAAGCTGAAAAACCCTAAGGATCCACTTAGGTGATGGTTACAGATGACTTCTGGCCTAACGAATTCGACAACCACGCTATCTCACTCTTACTGTGCTGTATGAGGACTGCTGTGGGCTCTTCTACAGGCTCTTCTCCTGTAGAAATCATACAGTAACTTTGGACGTTTGCTGACCGTCGTCACGTGTATGAAGCATAATTTGTGTGGAGTTGTGTAGATTGGCTCCTCAGTGGCCTGCTGCCCACAGCTGGGAACCTGTAGCTGGTGTGTAGGTAATTTCTCATCTCAGGTCAGCTCGAGTTGTCTGGCCACCTTGTTGGCCTCCTTTCACACCGTGTTGCCCCTCTACTCTCCTGAAAATGCTTTTGCTCAGCTGCCTAAGCCTCACTTCTTCCCTCTGCTCCACCCAGCGTCACTTCTTTCTCCCACAGATTGTAATGAAAGAACCTACCCCTTTCTTCATTGACTTGATCCCTGTTTAAGCTTTAGCCACAATCCTTTCTGGTTTTGCTGCTGCAGTGTTTGCTACCCATGTTGGCTCTTGGGATGTGTTTCGGGACATACCACATCTCTGAGATACAACCCTAAGGAGGGGATGATAACAGAGCCAACAAAATGTTGAATTTACATCAATTCTTACTTCTATTTTTTTTCCCAAGCATTTCAGACTTGATTCTGTGTGTTTTACTCCAGTTCAGTGTCGCACATCTTGCTTCAGTTTATCAGCACAGAGACATCAGCTCTTTTATTTCCGTAAGTTGTTGCCAGCACAGTTCAGGACACAAGTTCCACAAGTGATATGGCATTTAAAGCAAATTAAAACCAATTTCTACTTGTCTGTAACACTTCTGGAAGAAATTCACTGAAAGCTCTCAGTCTTGTCTTCCGACAGATCCTAAAGAAACTGAAGGGCCTGGCCTTAGAGACAGAGGCCGAACTGGAGAGACAGGACGAAGCCCTGGACTCCATCACCAGCTCGGTGGACCGCGCGACGCTCAACATCGACAAGCAGAACCGCAGGATGAAGAAGCTGACGTAGCGGCGCCTGCGCGGGGGCACTCGGGTGTCCAGGGGCTGCTGCTTTAGGGGCACTTTGGTTCCAGGAGGGCTGTTTGGGTGTTGTCTGAACGACGGTGTCGCCGGTGCCGGATTTCCGAGAGTTGCAAAAGTGTCTCCTGGCTTAGATGGTTTTTGAAGACTGTTTTAGGGTTAAAAAGGCCGAGATTTTTAATCACGGTGAAGCAATGGGAGAGAATTCCTTACTACAGATAATCTGTAAATATGGTGTGGTGTGCTTTCGTCTCAATTTTTATGCTGGTGTTTTATGCTACTGCTTTTGAAAGACATTTTTATTTTTA
Organism: Tinamus guttatus; assembly: GCF_059628265.1. Classification (NCBI taxonomy): domain Eukaryota; kingdom Metazoa; phylum Chordata; class Aves; order Tinamiformes; family Tinamidae; genus Tinamus; species Tinamus guttatus. The sequence goes on from NW_028289024.1 coordinate 810,086, forward strand.
ATTTCAACATAGAGGTGAGAGAGAAATAAACTGCATATGAGACTTCCTTAGATGCTTGCAGCCTATTAATTCTTTCTCAAAGTCTTTCTTGAAAATAGCTGATACCCAAACTAAGGCCCAGATGTCTAACTGTAAGTCATTGGGACTTTTTTTTATAAGCTAATGCTGAAATGAGCAAGTGATGGTGATAAAACTCTGTGCTCATGGAACAGGTAGTTTAAATAGGTTTCAGTCATGCTTTTAATGTACCCAGGAACTTGATAAGAATAATGAAGGGTTAGTGGCCACAGCATTATGTGGCCATGTCCTAGGAAAGCAAGAGAGTTGGATGGTTAATGTGCATGTATTGGCTGAGACATCCACTTGATGAGCAAATGCAGTTGTTGCCATTGCACAAGTGTTTTCCTTGCTGAAATCACTTATTAAAAGCAAGTGCCAAAGTTTCAATATGTGCATCTCTTTTTGAAAAGGGATTGCTGAGTCTGGATGATCACGGACCCCATCTTGGTGATGGTTGGACCAGAGGGTCTCTAGAGGTTCCTTTCAACCTCGACCACTCTGTGATCATCTATAGGTTTTTGTCCCCCACCTCTTTTTAAACCGCACAATTAGTGAAAGAATTTATTCTGGAGCACAAGAAGTGTTTTCTTCACCAGCACACTTGTTCAGGACATTCCTTGGTGAGTTCACTGCATGCATCCCTCACTCGCACACAGTGGCTTTCTATTTTTGATAATAGTCTGAGAAATGGTTGTAGCATCCTTGAAGTGTTCCCAACAGAGCATCTGCTGAATTCATTCCCTGATTCCTTGTTGGAGTTGGGCTGCCCTATCTCTTGTGGCTATTAATGGGGAGGATTTCTTTTTTCCTTTTGCTTACTTGCCCTTCACTTTCTAGGGAACTCCCCATTGTTCATCTCCAGCTGTTTAAATTTTGCCTTTACCAGGAGCATTTTTATGTGTCAAGCCCGTATGTTTAGTTTGAGGGACCTGTGGCTGGGGCTGTGGACACGTTTGTGTCTTTGATAACTGTAGCACAGCCCATCGGTCTTGCAGTTATTATTTATTTGCACTAACTGGAGAGGAAGCATTTCAAGACTTCTTGTAGTCCTGTGTTTTTATAATTAAAGGGTATGGCTATCAGTTATTGCCTAATAGATTTCAGTGAGTTTACATTTAGCTTGCTCTGGACTACAAGTAGTGAAGACCTTTTCCCCTCCAAATCACTGGCTACTATATAGAAAAGTTCTAGGTAACCCCATATATTGCCTGAAAGACAGACTTGCTGGTCACCTCACATTTCACTGACTTGTAATTACAGTTTACCAGCTATTTAGTTCAAAGTAGCTGTTGTTCTCTCTTCATTTTTTTAGTGTTTTAACACGTACAAAACTCTTATCGTGTTGCTTTTAGAATACAACCCACAGCACTGGTGGTGCAGTATTTTTAACGAGTGAAGCTTTGAACTGTTTATTCCACTGGCCGTTGATAGGATTTTTTTCCTTTTAAAGACAGGTATAGTAAATGACATAGAGTATGTTGTTTTCAAGACCTTATTCTACCTTGTTTTGTATGACTTCCTATTAGTTTGTTAGTATTGGAGTAAAATGTACTTCTGCACTGCGGGTCCTTCGTTTAACAGTCCAAGTTGTTACTGGCATGCAGTGTATCTAGTTGCTGAATATGGTGATTATATATACATACACAATATGTACTGTGAAATAAAGCTTTGTCTGGGGTTCTCATTTGTTTCTGATACCCAAATCACTGTTGTTTTACTGTGAGGAGAAGGTAATGTTTACATAACTAATTAATTAATTTAAAAATTCCATTTTGCACACTGTATATGTTAACTGAACCTGGTGTTGGCTGGGAAGGGGTCTCTTACCTTAACTAGTCTAAGCCAGGGTTGCCAAAAATACTACTTGCACTTAGTTTACTTTAGCATTCTTCGTGCCATAATATTTATTATTGTGGGTTTTTTTAGCAACACCTGTTGTATTTGATCCTGTACCCGTGTGTTTTGTGTTAGTCCAACATGTCCATGCTGAAACAACATTGTAAAACTGTTTGTAAGAAGTGAGCCTTTCTAGAGCTGTACATTTGCTGCCTAGCTGAATTTCATCCGCCCGGAGGACGTTCGGCCTTATTAAATATCTTGGAATAGCGATTTTTCTCTTTTGCCTTCTTGCCTTTTCTTTTTCTTTAACAAAATATTTGCTGCTGTGGATCCAGGTGGGTATCAGCCCTCCTCTCATAGATGATCCAGAGGAATCTGGAGCCTGTGTCGTGTAGCAGCCTCCTGAGCTCTTGGGTGGTGGGATAAGAACTACTGAACTGCTGGGATGCTCTAGGATTTGAGCAGCCTCTCTGGTACACAGGTATGATTTCTTTTTCGCTCTGGTTATAGTTTCTCTTAATAAGAGAAAAAAAATCTATTAAAACCTGCTAAATTCCCTTCTTCTGGGCTAAGTTGAAGCACTGGTATCTTCCAAATAATATCACCCATCAAGGCTAGAAGTAATGAGTGAGCTTGAAAGAGCTTAAATCTGTTTCTTTTTGGGATTTGAATGTCTTCTGTGGAATCATTGAAATTTTGGTAATAAATTGGGCAGTTTTCAGTCCTTAGATGAGTGGTGCAAGGAGCTTTTTGCAGCAACTGATGAATTGAACTAAATCCTGTGCTTCAAAAAGCTTTGCAGTGATTTGCTCCTCAGGGAAGGGAATGGAGCAAAGCAACTTGCAAAAGTGCAGGTCTGAAGTGGCTTTTAGAAGTGATGAAAATGGCTTGGAAAGGTGCTTGAAAGCAATATGAGCAATATCAAACCTCAGCTGCAGCCCTGAGGTGGGAGTGCTCATCCCAAACCGGATTCTTTCCTCTGGAAAATCACAGCAAAGTAAATTCAGTGCATTTCCAGGGGCAGCCGTTGGGTGCCAGGGCACTAAGGACAAAACAAGCCCTCTGGATTCAAGCTGTTTTAAGTGGAACGGTGTTTGCTTAATGGTTTAAAAGTCCAGCCTGGCTTCTGTCGAGTGGTTTAATTTCAAACCAGTTGGGTTTTAATCCTTTCATGGTTTGGCAGTTTAGAGGTTAAAGCAGCTCAACACCAACCTGAGGCCTGAGTTTGGGTGTGATTCTGGACTCTTGGCTGCTCCCTAAAGCTTGATGGGGTTGTTGAACACTTATGGATGCTGTGATTGAATGTTGAACTCATCATCACCTCCCTGTGATCAAAGTCCCCAGTTTCTCAGTTGGTGGAAAGTGAGTGACCAGACTGATAACAGATTCCGTAAGGATCAGCATATGGGGAGGCCAGAACCCAGACTGAACCGAGATCTCCAAAGCGCAGGAAGGATTAGGACCATCTTTTAAACCTGATGATGCTCAAGAGTCGTTTGTCATTGTACAATATTTATCCTGGGCTTGTCAAGCACGTGCTGTCCAGCATTTTGCTTCTAGATGAGGCACTGAGGATGAATCTCTCTAATCTTCAGTGCGAAGCCATCCCTTTGACTAGAGAAAGAAAGACCTATTTGGAGAAGTTGGATTCATTCTGTGCTGCACGTGTGTTTAATGCAGTGGTTTTTATGGTGGTGAACGTTGTTTACAGCCATGAAGTCACAAACGGAGGGAGAAGGAGGCAATGGCAGGGATGTGGCACTGCCAAGGGCTCCCTTCCCTTGCGGCATCTCCATCCAGCAACCTGCAGCGTTGCCAACTGCTGAATGCCAGAGGCTGGAAAAGGAATTTGTATTCAGCGAAACGGCTTCCCGGCCTTGAATTCTGCTTAAGAAACGAATCCGTGGGGCTGCCCGTGTTCTTCTCCTTGTAACTTCAAAGGAAAAACCAAACCACCCTCCAGGCTTGCATCTTGCCTCTGATGTATCACACAGACAGGATTAATCACAAGTGTTTTACGCAAGGCTTGGGCTGATGTTTGTACTGGGCTTGCTGGATATGCAGTGCTGCATCCTGAAGAGCAAATCAATTTTAATGCGTCTTATGGCATTCACAAAGATTTGCAGGAATCATTGCCAGCCTTGTGCTGAGGTGGTAACAAATGCATAGAAATGGGTACGTACAGTGGTAGGCTTCATAATTCATGTTTACCTAAATATACTACCTGATTTTGAAGATCAGGAAGAACTATCAGGATCACCCAGCATGGTTTCCAGTGTGACTGTTTTCCAGACGTTTACTAAAACACTTCTCAAGTGGAAAACATGTTTTCTAGAAAGGCAGAACCAAGAGTGCCGTCAAGTGGTGATGAACGTATCAGACCTCTTGCTCATATCTTCAAATCCTTGTGGTTTCAGAAAACTGGCAGCCCTGATGGCCACATTTTATCGGAACTTCCCAGCTCGCAGACAGCATTTTCAGCTGTCTCATCTGTGGTCCTCCTGAACATCAGTGCCAACCAGAACTGAAACATTTAATTCGTCTTTAGCAAACCCATATCTCATGCAGTAGACCACAAGAACGTTTTTCATTCTGTTCTTTGGCTGCACTATACTGACTATGAATGTAAGCCATCTCTTATTACTTGCTAATCAGTAGGCTGTCTGAATGCAAGCTTTTCAGGAGATTATGGTTTTAATCCATGTATCTATGTGCTTCCATAACTGCTGAAAGTGATACTGTGGAGAGGATTTTTTCCCATACATGTCAAGTTTTCAACTTGATGCAGTTCAGTTCTCAACTATTTAATAAATTCCAGCCTCCTCCTGCAAACTGCAGTAGAAATTGTGTAGAAATATGTACAATTATAATTGTGAATATAAATGCCAATCAGACCTTGGGTTTCCGGCTGCATTTTCTTGTCTGCAATCCCCTCTTCCTCCTCCTGAAATGCAGGGATCTTGCAGAATCTGGATCATGCAGCTTGCTGGCAAAAAGCAAAGCAAGAAGCTTTTTGGGGGTGGCTGTGTTGGGAGCTCCCAGGAAAGGGGGGATTTTGTGGATCTCACATTGATAATTAAGAGAAATCTAGGTTCAGTCACAGCTTGCCCAGAAATTTCCTGTGTGATCTTCCATGTGTCACTGAATTTTTCTCTTCTTCAGTTCTCCACCAGTAACCCAGTTTTTATGATTCATCCTTTGCCTGTCTTTTGGTTGCTTAATAGTAAACCTTCTTCAGGACATGAAATCCTGATCTTATTTGTAAGCATTTAGCAAAATGATCGTCACTGTGGCACAAATAACAGTAATCCCAGCTGAGCTTCTAATAAAGTGTTATTGGAAGCGGGTCCTGAAGCCCAGCTACCCACGTCTCAGCATAGCACTTTATTGCACAAAAATGAGATATTTTTCACTGTGTAATCCCTGGGGAGACTCATGGAGAGACTGGCACCAAGCGACCGTTCTTCCTTGTCACACTCAGGTGTTTTCCAGGACCTCAGCTCTCCAATTCCATGCCCACCTCCTGCAGAATCCCCTGGGTGATGTTCAGACCGTGCTCCTCACCCCGTCCCACCAAGGCATAGGGAGTCCATTCAGTCTTCTGCAAATCTCTGCAGACATCACTCCTTTAGGGGTGCCGTGCTGTCAGTAGGTGCAGGAAGTCACAGCCTTGGCATTTAAAGCAGTTTGGGAGCCTTGATCTGCACGTATGTGTGTGTATCAAACCTACTAACAGGTTTAATCAGAAAATAGAGGCGAGCTCTGTATCACGGTGCTAGAGCAGCAAGACCAGTGACCTGCTGTGTTTTCATTCTGGAGGTCAGGATAAGGTCAAAATGCATCCCTGGAAGCTGCTGTGCTTCCCCCTTCCTGCTCTCACACAATCGCTTTTAAAGGCAACTTATTTGGGAATATGAAATCCACAATTTGGCTCAGGTTGTTCATTGCCAGGTTAGAGAGACATTTTATAATCTTTCCCCAGCCCACGGAAGGAACACGGAGTACTTGGAACCGGCCTAACATTGCTCATTACTTACACTTAAAACCCAGGAACTGGAAGCAGAGCCAATAGCTGCTGAAGTTAGTCAAGAGATTTGCGTGGATTTCAGTGGTGGTAGCAAGGAGCTCTCATGACCCATTAAAAACGGCGCTAAAATCCACAGAGACCCCCCTCAGATGTCCAAAGTGGCAGAGTAAGGTGGCTGTGACTTGGTATTCTGTGCATTGAGTGACCGTGTTCAGGTTTATTTCACAGGACCCTGTCCTTCAGCGTGGCCATCCGGCTTGTTCAGGAGGGGTTCTCATCTTCATTCATCTTTGCCCTTTGCAAATTCAACCTCCCAACCCTGTTCCTTCCACCCCAAGTCCCTTCCTTGCCCGTCCTGCACGCCGTGCTCTGCGCATCCCGTTCGACTTGCTCATGGGGAAGGAGGTGCTGTGTTCTGCACGTTCGAAACCACGACGGTCCCAGAAGGTCTAATACAATCAGAGAGATTATGGAAGCACGAGTAGGTCGGTTCTGCTAGGTCCAAATTTATGGACTTCTGCACTGCAGTTGCACGGACAGAGTTCCTTCTAGTGGCTGTTTTCCAGGCCTGAGCATGGTGTGTAAGTTCACTCTCCGTAGCGATGGGTGGGAAATTCCCACAGCTGTTTGGAAGCCTCCTTGGGTTTTTTCCAAGCCAGCGCGTTTCAGAGCCCGTCCCGTGAACCTGTGGTGTCAACGGCCTCCAGTTCTGCGCAAGACCCAGTGTGCAGTCCAGACCACAGGGTGCATCATCCCGAGCCAACGCGTAGGGAGGAGAGGGAAGAAAACGGAAACAAATTCATCCTGCGGAAAAACAGGAATGACCTTCACAGCCGCGAGTCAGGTGGAAAACCATGGATTCAAGGGAGGGGAGAAGACCTGGATGTCTGGCCTGAGCTGCTGCCCGCTGCGTGATCCAGCAAGCCTTGCTGATTGATGGGAGAGGTTTCTCCTGAGGATGGAACCGTTTCCCACTGCAGTCTCCTGGCTACCCCAGCGTTTCCGAAGGAGCGGCGCGGTGCGACGGCCGGGCCCTTTGCCCGGGTTTGCTTGAAGCTCGGAGCTGTTTTTCCTTCCCGAAGGATCTGGGCCGTCTCTTCATCAAGGGCCAGCAAGGATGTTTGCGGAGAAAGGTCCTGTTCATTGCATGCTTTGGAAGCAGACTCTTCCCCAGGAGAGACCTCTTCTCTGGTCCAGGCCAGGAAGGACATTCGGGATATGCAGGAGCCCTGCTGACTTCATTGAGGAGCATCTGATTGCTTTTTTATTATTATTTTGGGTCTGATATTGCAAAATGGGGTGGAGAGGAGGGATTCTTGGGTATTTAGGCAGATAGAGGAAATCTGTCCATTCTGTTGGATTTCATGGTAATCTTTTTTTTTTTTTCTTGTGGAAATGGATCGTTTCCATGTTGACATCTACAATGAAAGTGTTTCGTTCAAGAAAGAGCAAACTGTCTATCCTCTGTGCAATGCAGAGCGGGAAGTCAACCTTCCCCATCTCAACTGGATGTATTTCTTAAGCCTTTTCCACCTGTATGTCAAGAGCTGAAAATCCCTGGTCTGGGAATGCTTCCCAGGAACAAGGGAATCCCTGCCTTGTCCCAAGGACTCTGGATATGGTGTTGATAATGTGCAATATCTCAACAGTCTTTGACACAGGAGCTGGAGACTGTTGCCCTGTTTTCCAGAGCAGTAAATGCCTGGAAGATTGTGGAGAGCTCGGACACTTTGTTCAGAGGGACTCCATCCCTATATAAATGCAAGGACATATTACTTTCACGTATTTCTACAAAATCTAAATTTAAAGCGGTATTAAAGCAGTAGGTTGTTTGAAGAAAAGTCCACAAGAGGTAGATTCCCAGGACAGACCATTCTAGAAATAATCGTTAGGAACAACAGAGATTTGTAAACGCATTATAATCAAGGGATGTCTGTGCTGTCCAGCTGTGAAGTTTTGCAAATTCTGTGAATCACTACATTCTCAAATCTGTTAATTTCATCAAAATACCTGATGTTTCCCTTAAAAATGCAGCCCCCAAATTACAGTTGCTGAGTGAGAATCATCGGATTTGTTACTCCATTTGTTCAGGCTGCAGAGAAGAAGCTTTGACTTCAGGGCAGCATTACTGACATTTCAGGAGTAAAAAAGTCACGTTTGGACATTTGTCTGTTCTGAAATTAAGTTAATTTGGGCACTTCTAGAATTCTGAGGCCGGTTCTAAGGTAGCTGCTAATCCTGTGCCCTTCCTGTGGCTGATGGAGGGAGAGGACTTCCTCCAAAGACCTCAGAGCAGACACCTCATTGAGATACCAAAGGGATGTCCATGAGCCGCTGGTCACTGAGCAAACGTGGATCCCTCCAGGCTTGTCCTCTTCTTACAGTGTTCCTCGGGCCACCACGGATGGGTGAGGAATAACAGCCCAAATGGATCTTTGGTCTGACCCAACACAACCATTCTTGGGTTCAAGCGAGCGATAGGGTGTAGATACCAAGAGCAAAACCCACCTCTTGGCTCGGGTTTCTCGTTGCTGCTGCTTGTCTCTTGGTTTTCCCCCTGACTTTACAGAGCAGGAGTAGTTCCAGCTCCCCTGCCCTTAATGATAAGCTCTGCTCAGGGTAAGAGCCGGGATTTCAGGACCTGGCTGCAGGGGGGCATTTCAGTGCAAAGTTCCCCCCTGCGGAGCATCTCCGGAGTGAAACGCAGTTTTGCTCCAGGCTGCACTTTGCTAATGTGAAAAAAATTAAGTGCAATAGATGAGCGAGGAGCCGTTACCGCCGTTCCTCAATCCCCCTCTCCTCAGCACAACACTTAATCAGGCGTTTCAGCCCCAATGCCATTGAAGCATATGCTAAATCTCAAGCACATGTTTAAGTGGTTTGCTTACTAAAGGTGAGATTTAATAACAAGGCATGGTTTCTATATAGCACGTCCCATAAATGTCACGTTGTATTTCTTTTCAGAGGAGGGGAATATCACTGGATTCCTTTGAAATGGGGAAACTGAGGCACGGTGAAGTGCAGTGAGTTGCATGGTGTGTACAGCAATGCCACAGCCAGGCTGAAAACGGAGTCTTTGCTTTTATGACCATATGGAGAAGCTGTGTGGAGGCGCTCGAGGGGTCCCAGAGGCAGCAATTTTGCTGCAGACCAGCAGAAGCTACCAGACCAATGGAAAAAAAAAAAAAAGTATGCGTTTTATGATTTGTATATTTATTTTGGTGGTTTGCTTTCCTAAGCCAGGCCTAATCCCGCTCTGGCAGGCCGTGCAGTCCCATAGTCATGGTGCCAGCACCGTACAGACAGTCCCCTGGGGACAGGAGCTCCTTGCTCAGGCTGGTGCACGCAGGGATGTGGCTGAAGTTGAAATCGCTGCCTTAAACCAAAGGCGTCACCGATGCCATTTCTGTCACCGATTACCTGACCCTTTTCTGGATTTATTCCTGAAGCCTCCCTCTGCTCTCCCACCTGGCAAAAGCAGGGCATTTGTCATACAATACAGAAAATTCCCAACCTGAAATAGTGGCCCCATTGGGTGGTGTATATCTGCATAAGGGATAATCCCTGCCCTAAGAATTTTTTGACTTAAATACACAGCAGACTGTGCCCAACGAAGATGACACAGGGCCTGAAAGAAACTGTTGGAGGACACAGGGCAACTGCACAGGACCCAGCTTGCAAGGGTCATCTCACAGGACCACATGGGATGGAAAGCTGAGAGAACTGGACTTGCCTTAGGAGGTATTTTTGGAGATGCAAGGGCTTTTTCCAGCTCTGCCGTTCCTGGGAATGCCCTGCCTTCGCTCTGTGCCACGGTTTCCTGGCACATCGCACAGAGCTGATGGCTTGACCTCCTTCAGAAATCCATGGTAGGCACGGGACATAATACAATCTCTCAATATTATTGCTTATTATTTTTTATTTTTGCTTTGTTTTTGTTCTTGGCTTGCTGGTGCTACCTAAGGACCGTGCTCGTCTTTGCATCTAGCTTTTCCCTCCCTACAGCAGCTGCCATTGCCCTGATACGTTGGTTTTTTCACCCGGGTCGATGCATCTATACAAATAGGAGCCGTTGCGGTTCCTCCTCAGGAAATGAAGGCATTCCATCATCTGCAGCTCCAGCTGGGAAACCCAAGCTCGTCGGTCGGACTGACATCCCCAGGTGCCTCCTCAGCGCTGGCTGCTGGGAGGGCCTGAAACAACATCCACGCAGGCCGCGGTAGAAAAGCCCCTTAATGGAATTTACAGTGTCCTCCAGACAGGCAGCTCAAGTGCTCGGCAGAAAAATGAAGGGTTTTTGACTTTCTGCCCGCGACAGGTGGAAAGAATTTGCACTCAGATGTTAATAACAGATGCCCTTCTCCCTCCTGATTTCCTTTGCCTGCTCAGGAAGGTGTTTTCGGCTAATGTTTGGTATGTTGCCCCCCCGGGATTCCGGTTACTTTTATTGTAATAGGATTTTAATTTGAGCTTCTAATATGAAATTATGCTAGTCTCCAGGTACATGGGGAAATAATTTCCACACCGGCTCTCATCCATTGCTTCATGGGCTGCAGCTGGGCGGGATGGGGGAGATGGGAGGCCAAGGAAAAAGAATACGGAACCAGAGGTGAGAAAGGGGAAAAAGGTGAAACGCGTGGCTGATGGCACTTCAGCATCACTTTCTGAGACCTCCATCCCCTGAAGTATTAATTTGCGCTCGATAAAAGCGTTGAGGCCTTCTGTGATACCGCAAAGGCATCAGGCGAGCCTGAAGGGTCCATGGGATGGGTTCTGTGCAAATGGGAGTGATCCCGGACATTGCAAATGCATGGACAGGCCTTAGGACCCGGGTTCCTCCCACCTTAATGTAGACACTTAATTGAGCACCTCTGTGAAAACGGTGGATGTTGCAAACATTCCCCAAGGGATGCAGGTCTAATCGAGGTTCAGCCTGCTGGGCCTTCCGAAGACTTGGCCTCAAAGTTACCAGGGAGCACGGAATTCTGAAAAATTAATATTTCGGGATGACGTAATATGCTCAGACTAATTCCCAACTATTATTGCAAGCACGATATACATTTACACTCACTTTTAAATTTCTTGCTGTTATTAAAAAAATAAAAATCTATGGGTTTACTGAAATATTAAAGCCACATCAAATTACTATTGTTTACATTGGCAAAAAAAGAAAAAAAAAAAAAAAAGCCCTTCTGATGCCTTGAATGAATCCAGCAAAGCTGCAAAGGACTGTACACGCTCAGCTTGATCAGAATAAACACTGCAATGGAGTAAGTCTCAGAAAGAGTGACAGAGAGCTCGACAGGACATGCAAACAAATTGGTTATTTCTGCATAACTAAAACACAACTGTTCCTAATGTCTCGTTTTGTTCCTTTTCTCCTGAGGGTCAAAGATGTGACCTGAAATTACACAACTGGATACTCAGAACATTTATGGTAAAAGAGTTTTAAAAAAAATCAATTTTCCAAAAATTGGGCAGCAGTTAGTTTTGAGCACTCTTTTCAGAGGTCTCTAAGTCATTCATCCAAAGTTCAGCAATGAAGATAGACAATTCTGTATTTCTTCTAGTTGTTTGGGTTTTTTTCATTATACCGGTTAATTAGGGCTTTCTTGTAATGAAAATGGGTATATTTCAATGCCAAGATTCAGGAAATGTGTCTCATGCTCCCATAATCCTAGTGTGCAATCCCTAGTTTCATCAGCCTTAGATTTATGGGTTTGAGTCTGCATTAGACTTTGTTTCTCAAGTCTTTTTAGAAGACTGGGAAAGGAAAGCAATGCATCTGCCAGGAGCACCCAACTCTGCTGCTTCATAGACACCTGCAACCTCGCAGGCCCATTTGGTCCTTTTCCTCAGACATTGCTGGTTCTGAGGTTCTTCAACTACATCACCTTGAAAACTACAGCCAGTTTGTGCTCCATCAAGGACGGAATTGCAAGACACACGTGCCCAGGTTCTTCCAGATCACTAGACTAAATCTGTATGTCTATAGTATGTAGCAGGATCTGTCCTCTCACATTGTTTTATTTTATTTTGAATTTGCAAAGCCAAAAGGAATAAGGTCTCTCCCAATAGCATAGACTGGATGCCACTCCTATCAGCTACAGATCTGTGTCTGGGTTTGACCTGCATGCTTTATGCAATCCATGAATTTTGATGTATTTAAAGCAATTTGGCTTGATGTGTGTTGGAACACGCACTTGAACCAGAATGTTTCAATCATCCTGAGGTTTAGAGCTGGCTGGTTTAATGTTATAACTGAGAGCACAATATGGAATACATTGAGAAGCCCGTAATAACGTTGGAGGTAACATATGAGAATATCATTATATTTTGTCTGAGTGACCAGAAAAGAAAAAAAAACAAAACCTAATCAACAACACTCAGCTTAAGTCAAGGGGAGGCTGCTCCTCAGATGGTCTGTGTCAACAGAGGCAGCGTTGGAGAAAGGCTGATTGGAAGGTGGTACCACCTTGACACATGGCACCAGGAGGTCCCGTGCTCCGCCTGCCCTTCAGCAGATATACACAGTAAAGACCAGGAGGGATGAAGAGAGAGAGTAGATCTCAAGCCAGCCAAGAGACCTAGGGGGCACAGAGCGAAGCATGGGTCACACCATACCTCAGTTATGGAAGGATTCAAGCCTGTCTGCTCCCTTCTCTGCGTCCTCCATCGCTGTCTCCCAACAAATCCACCTCTCTTCCCCTTGTGAACCTTCCAACCTCTTCTTTGACATACTAGGAGCCAAACAAAACAGTTTGGCTGTACTTAAGTTGTTGGTGTGTTCTTCCAGTCTCTGCACCAGACTGGTCCTTTCTTACCCATATCTGCCCATCCCCATGCCCCAGCTGCCTTGTGTCTTGGGGCACTGTTTGGCAGGGAGATTGAGTCAATCCAATCTGTCTTGCCTGTAAATGAGGGGGTCTTTCCCTGCCCCTGCAGCTCCCAGCTGTGTGCACCTGTCCCTGCTAATACTCACTTGGTTGCAAGGGAAACCAGATGAGGGAACTGACCTGGCTGCGATCTAAGCCAGGGAAAAAATGAGTGGCTTTCATCTGTGTCAAGAATCTGATCCAGGGCATCATGCAGCCACCTGAGTGCTAGTGCTGGCTGGAGTTAAGGGAGGAGGGGAGAAGCCTCGTCAACACAGGCTTAGAGCATTTAAACCACGGTGAAATTGGAGGTTTCGTGTCACACCTAATTCGGTGTGACTGCAGGCTGCTGACGGAGGGGACGGCCTGCTCCGTCCTCCCCGCATCCCCAGCCACGTGTTCTCTCCTGCTCCCTTGTGCTGCATCTCCTAATTGCACAGCCACGAGGTGAGCAGGATCGATGGGCTGCTCCGAGCTGAACCTCCTCGGTTTTCCATGTGAGCAGCCAGTTAGCCTGATTTACCATGTGGCTGCCCAATTACCGTGCGAGTGTCAAAAACACGTAGCTGGGGAAGGAAGAGGATTGCCACTGCTGTCCACAGCAGCCTGCACCCGGCTCAGTGTAACATCAACCCACACCCGTACACAGAGTGTGTCTACGCTGCAGGCACAAGGGCTGCAGATGAACCTCAGCTGGCTCAAGCAGTGGTGGAGCAAGAGAGATTTTACAGCTCAGCTTGGGCAGCAAAGTCAGGCCGAGAGGTTTGTGGTTCCTGTTGTTACCGCTGTGTCCTCTGTGGCCAGATCACCCAACAGTGCAAGGGCAGACCCAGATTAGGTGTTTCCTCATTGCAGTCACTCCATGTGTCATGTCAGGTGGGATCAGCCAGGACCTGTGGCACAGAGCTTGTTCCACCTCCTGGCCTTTGAGCCACTTCTCCACTGTCTGCAAAAGGCCACACAGCATTAAATGAGCCAGTGCACAATTAACCCATCCAACTATTTTTGAGCCACGGCCTCAGCGAGCTTGCCTGTGTTGTATGAAATGCTGCAGTGATGGGAAAGCCCTCTGTGCTGCTCATCAGGTGTGAGCTACCTGGGGACCTGCAGCTTGACACGGTGGCCTTGCTTTTGACATCGGTTGCTCTCTAGGGCTTACCTAAGTATTCAGCATCTTGCACAAGTACTCCCTGAGAGGATTCTCTGTCCTCTGTAAATAATCCCAAGATAACGTTGCCCTGCTAATTCCTACATCACGTTTGGGACAGGAAGGGAACAGGAGCACCTGCCAGCTGCAGCAGAATACTATCATTTCTGGAGATCCTTGGGACTAGGAGTCTGTTGCCTGAGAACACATGCGATGCACTCGACAGGGCGTATTCACACAAATTGCAATACTTCTGTGAAGCGTTGGATCCATCTTCCATAACACGGCAACTGTCTGCATCTTTGGAAAATGTACTGCAGAGAAGCAAGCGAAGGTATAAACCAAGGTACTCCCAATGTGACACTTAGCAGAAGCCCCCTTGACCCTTTCTCTCTTCCTCTTTGGGATCTCCTCATAGCATTAAGCTAGACCCATAGGCAGGAAGACACAAGACAACCAAAAGTCGCCCCAGAGCTGCAGCTAAACAAGACTTTGAAGGGAGTGTTAAGCTGATTTACTGTGATGCAATAGGTTGGGCAGCCATATAGCACCCATATCCTGTGTAAAACACTGCAGTGTATGGCTGGGATTCCCTACATCATGACAGGGCTCAAAAACTTTGTGCTGTATTCCTGGATTTTCCTCATCATAGGTAATGACAGACAAATAATTTGGCTTCACCAGAAATTGGACTGGGCTGTACACGTCTCTATGCTTCAATTTCCTCATCTGCAAACTGGGGATAATATTACTTCATTATGGCTTTGGGATCATATTATTACTTCTGTAAATCTCTCTCTGATCCATCTGCTCTCGGTATGTTGCATGCAACCATATGGTTATTTTTTTGCACGTTACTCTCCCCCGGTCTCCCATTCATCTCAGCCAACGCTATGAAAATCCTCACGTGGGGTTCCCTTTACAGTCAGTGGGGGGAAATAGGAATTTTTAGGGCATGATTCATCCGACCCTGTTTATAGGGTTGCTACTGGGCGAGCTGAAGCCCACAACTCATCCCACCCTCTCTATTGCCATGTGTGGGGCAGAGCTCCAGCAGGTCCCGCTCGCCCCAACCGAGTTAAAGCTGGAGCAAGGAGGCACACACACATCCCTGTCTCTGTGTGGAGCTTTTTTCCATTTCTACCAATAACCCTGCCTGTTTACAACAGTATATGATATTACAATACTTGACAACTCTGTCCATCATGATAGTATAGGTTGGACAGGTTTGCTCAAGTTTTCTAGCTGATGGTTCGAAATTAATGCAGAACTGAGTAGATCAAAGTTGGTATTTTTTAATGATAAACATCGAGAGAAATTATCTTCTTTTTTTTTCTGAATTATTCATTTTATATTTTTAATAGAAAAAAATCCCAAACATTTTTCTTTCCAATAAACCACTCTCTTAGTACAGCATCAGAAGACCAGTGTTGGCTTTCTTTTGTTATTTCCTTTCAGCATAAAGGATAAATGGCAACGTGTTGAGGGGGATATGATTTTCCCCCTTTTTGCTATTTAAAAGTGAAAAAAAATGTTGACAATAGATTATTATTTTCTATTAGAAAAAGGTTCTATATAAATTTTTGACCTTTCTAAATTTTAAATTATAGTAATCCAAAAAAGCCGCATGCTTTATAATGACAAATACTTTTGTCCAAATAAAATGATTGATTAGATCACCTCCAACCTCCATTTGATTTATGGGATTTATGAGAGCTGACAAAACAATGGATGCAGTGTCTCATTTCTGAGTGAAATTCATCCATAATATCCACTCTATAAAAAGTAATGACCTGAGCATGACTAAGCAGTATGGTATCCTCCTCATCTAATTTTAGACATGTAAAGTTAGACTTCTGACTCTGAGCTATTCTTCTGGGTCTTATGGCATGATAGACTGGGATTATTATTATTATTATTATTATTATTTCTTACCAGGTAGTTATTTCTGGCTTTGAAGACATGTCCCACTTTTTGTCTATTAAAAGGATAGATGGCAAAACTTTCATTTTGTGTTTTAATGTGTTCCATAACATGGTGTTTGTGCCTAATGGCACCTTCAAACCAGCAAGAAAGGGTGGCTGAAAGGTGCAACTTTCTCGACTCCTAATGCTGAATGGAAAACAGACGAAGAAAGGCAATTGAGTGGGCTGGAGACATTGTGCTCAGGGAAAAAGAGATCTTAAAAACAGATTGAAAAGGTGTCTAATTGACCAGCATATTGGTTAAAATAACTGAAATGATTGAAAAATGAAGACCCTAAATTTCATTTTCAAATAAAAATCTTTTGGAGTTACAATAGTGCCTGTGTCAAGGCTCCAGTCAAGAGCTTGGTGGTTTCTGAGAAGTGTTACCTGATGTGAATGTCCTGCAGCATTTTTCTATCCTCTTCCCCAAAGAATTAACACCTTCTGAGAGAAGGACAGGTGAACTGCTGAAAAGTTATACTGATTGTGATGGTGAAAAGTAGGAATTAAATTGTAAGTATGAGTTAGACTGTCAGCTCCATCTCAGATGGGCTGTATTATTGTAACCAGGCCCATCTATGCCCTGAGCCACAACTCCCCTTCTGTAGGATGGAGCAAATCAGTTTGTCTTCTCTATTGAGCAACCTTCTAAAAAGCCACATTTTTTGAGTAAGTTGTCCCAAAGCATTTCTTTATAAGTGAGAATAGAAATATATTTCTTTCTATGATTTATATGTGTTTTTAAAATGATTTAAAAAAAGAAGCCAACAGTCACAGCCAAAGAGAGGAGGGAAAAATGCCCTTTTCTCAATGGGTGTTTATTAGCTCAGGTTCTCCCCATCATTTGTTTTATGGCAAGGTGAAAAATGATGCATTTCAGGAGCTTTGCGCGTTCTCTCCTGGCCCCTTTCTGCCCACTGGCCCCCTCTACTCAGACTCCTTTCCCTAATGGCTCTCTGAAATAATAACCTGTGGGCATTTGCTGCAATAAAGTACAAAGACCTTGTTCCAAACAAGTCCAATTGCAAGAGAGAAGCCAAAACCAACTCAAAATGAGATTTTTCTCACTCTGTGAATTTGCTATACTTGGAACTGGCAAATAATAAATTGAATAGTCTATGGAAAAACATGCAGCCCTAAGGATATAGAAGAATAGTTGGAGCTGGATGGAGCTATAGGACTTTTTCTCTACGTTTCAGCAGTATGTGGCACCCAGAACCAGACTTTATTCCTTTTTATTCCTCTTGGATCTCATTCCACAAGCCTGACTCACCTGGAGAAGTGCTTCCTCACCTCGCGATGGGGCAGGTCTGTTTTAATGGCTTTAGAGAAAAGGAGAGTGGCTAGATGAGATGTTCGTCTCCTGAATTCAGGACTCTTGAGACTCCCTCTATAAGCAGAGGTGGAAAGCAAATTCTTTCCACAGGACAAATCAGTGCAGCTCTGCTAGGGCCTGAATTGAACTGTCCCCCGCAGTGGCCAGTAGCTCTGGGCCTTTCTCTGCTAGTCCATCTGGAGCCCTGGCTTGACCTTTATCCAGTGATGAACCCTTCAAAATCAGCCAGATGCAAGAAATCTGGGTCTTTCTTGTGCCATGTCTGCAAGTGTCAGGGCAGATCTCTCAATCTGGTGTGGGATTCAGCTGCCCTGTGTTGGCCTTCCGCAATGTTAAACACCTATGGGCAATGAAGAGAGAATGAGCAAAACCAGAGTAACTTCCAACTTGTTTTAAAAGAGGTGCCATGAGTGTTTTCATTCTTCTCTGTCACTGTTTCCATGTCCTGTTGTGATAGGATCTGTATCATGAAAGACAGTCCCTGTTTGACATCAAGAGCAGCCTGAGTAGGCCTCACAAGCACAGGGAGTGCTATCATCATCTTCCTCACTTTGGAACCGAGGTAAAATAAATAGGTGAGAACGAACTAGTACCCACACACTGTGGACAGTCAGGACCAGAACCTGGGCATGAGCCAGGATGCTAAAGTATTTCGCAGTTAGGCCAGTGGGATCATGGCCTGCATGAGGAGGAGCGTTGCCAGCAGGTCGAGGGAGGGGATCCTGCCCCTCAACTCAGCTCTGGTGAGGCCACATCTGGAGTATTGGGTGCAGTTCTGGGCTCCCCAGGACAAGAAGGATGTGAAGCTTCTAGAGAGGGTCCAGTGGAGAGCGACAAAGATGATTAAGGGACTGGAGCATCTATTGTATGAGGAAAGACTAAGCGAGCGGGGCCTGTGTAGTCTGGAGAAGAGAAGGCTGAGAGGAGATTTGATCAATATGTCCAAGTACCAGAGGGGAGGATGCAGGTAGGACAGGGCCAGGCTCTGCTCGGTGCTGCCCACTGTCAGGACCAGGGGGAACGGCACAGGCTGAACCCCAGGCAGCTCCATGTCCGTGTGAGGAAGAACTTCCTTGGTGTGAGGGTGCCCGAGCCCTGGCACAGGCTGCCCAGAGAGGCTGTGGAGGCTCCTGCTCTGGAGATCTCCAACCCGCCTGGATGCGCCCGGGTGCCCCGTGCTCTGGGTGTCCCTGCTGGAGCCAGGGCTGCACTGGGTGATCTCTAGAGGTTCCTTCCACCCTCAACCATTCTGGGATTCTGTGATATACACTCTGCAAAGGAATGGGGTGAATTGTCCTAAGAATTCCCCTCCTCTCTGAGTCAAAAGGGACCCTGGGTGACCAGCCCAGCCAGGTGAAGTGGCCTAGAGAGTTGATTTGCACTGACAGTGGAATGCAGATCCGAGTCCCTTCCCTGATCCATGCTTATCCAACATCCACTTGAGCACACCACCATATGCACACTTCAAGCTAAACCTCAGTCTTTCAAGGGGGAAGGATTTGTGAGGCCAGGGCATTACCATAGTCTAAAAGTCTTATTCATGTGAAAGAATTGGTCAGAATTACGACTCAGGACATCTCTCATTAGGATGCTTTGGATGAAAGCTATGCGTGCTTTCATTCACAGACAATACAGGTATCAGTGAAGGCAGAAAAAAAAAAAATCTTCCCACTGTAGCTCTGGTATAATCTCATTTTCTAGGAGGCTCCCACCCTAAGCACAAGAAGGGGAATTTTGAAGGAAAAAGGGTCAGAAGAGGCAAAGTGTAATATTCCAACAGCCCTGTTCCTACTGAACATATTGTAAGCTGTTAATATCAGATCTATTCTCTGTGTGTGGACAGCAACAGACATAAGGAATGTGTCTAATTTACTCTAATTCAAGACCTTCCAACTATTCTCTTGGGAAACCCAGAAGGACTGAGCATTTTTTCCACAGTTCCTCATCAGAATGCTATAAGGTGGATGCCATGCAAAGAGGCATAGTTCAATAGTTATATATGCTAGATCCCAACTAGAAGGATCTTGTGTCCTTCTGTATTTCCTAATAATTTCTAGATTAAAGCAGTGGTTTAGTACAGGGCTCACGACCCCACGCTAACCAGTGATGTTGTGTGAGCCTATCACGCTGGGGAATTGCTGTAAGTCAGCATGACCTTGGATTTAACTCCGATGTCTTGGGAACCTCCAACCCCAAGGACACCAGCCAATACAGCCGCTGCGTTGCCAGCGCACGAAGCACAGCATTGCAAGCAAAAATCACAAAAACATGAAGAAACTCACTTGCCTTCACCAGGGGGGTGCTCCAGCAGCATGCCTTCTTTCTTCTCCTCTGAAGCAAAGCATAGTTGTGTGTGAACCATGACGGGCAGTCTTTTATCTGCCCCCGATGCCCGTGTGCTTTAGGAAGTGGCAGCCAATCTCCATGCAGGAGTAACTTTCCATTTTACGATGTGATAATCGGGCAGAGTTGGGTCCACAGGCGTGTAGTTGATGCCCAGGGTAATGACTTCATGGCAGCGCCATATTAAAGGCGTCATTGTGTGAAATATTAGAAGAAAAAGTGAGAAAAAGAGAGAAAAACAGTG